>NC_134029.1:18521685-18827822 GCF_964204645.1 Tubulanus polymorphus
ATAACAAAAATGTTGGGTGTTGAATATATAAAACTTTGTGAAAGTGGTGACTGACTTCTGGTTAGTTAAGAAGTCGAAAATCTAGGCTTTTTTTATACAGGACCTGGACCGATGGTTGCGCAACAAATTTTCTTTAATTCATAGTATGACTTAATTATTCTATTCTGATAATAGTTTTTCGTCAATATATAGTTGATACAAACAAACAACAACCACGGAACAGGGTTCTGGCATCTGATGATATGGATTGATCCCATTACCAACAATCCAGGTCTCTGCTATGAATGAATTAACTGCATGGCATGGCATTTATTTAAAGGAATTTTTATTATTACTAGGTAGCGTGTGCATATAACTAATCTTTTATCATATGCATGTTTTTGAATTAGCCGACAACGCTAGCACCAGCCCCGACAGCGCCAGCATCGGCAATGGATCGTGGAGATAAAGTGGACGTCGGTGGTAGCATGTCGTCGGACGAAGAAGAACGCTTGGAGCGCGAGATTATGGATAAACTGGAGCTGGAGGAGAATCTGGAGGAGGAGACCGGAATGATGAGTGATTACGAAGAGGATGAAGTATGCATGGTTGATAACCGTAATTGAATGATTTTGGTGGCAGACTGCGTAGTTTGAATTTACATTTTTATTTTGAACCCAGTTACGAGGATTGTACAATCTAGTTCCGCTGTGACAGGTTTAATTTGTCTCGCAGGAATTGAATTGAAATAACTAATTTTAGTCCAGATTCAAATTATACCTTATCACATCCAACACCCTAAGAGAATGGCTGTTTTTGACATTTTTATATAAGTTAATTTCTTTACTAAAAATGAAATACAAAAATAGTCATCACTAATACATAGGAGAAAAAGTTTAGGAAGGTACTTCTGCATAGTGAAATTTTAGCAAAGAAAAGGACAAAAAGGGATCCCAAGGGGGGTATACTTTTAATAACAAGCCTAATGCCCTGGCGGAATGAAATTTGGACAGGAAGTGACATTAACATATGCCCAAAATCTTGAAGGGGTTTATCATTCTTGGGGCCAAACACTGAACTCATCTGTAGTATTGGGTCTTCAGTAGTCCTGAAATCAATCACCAGTATTGCATTTCGTCGCATGAACTGAATATAGAAACTTGTTTTAAAAACAAGACTTTCCCCTGAAATGTTTGGCCTTTATTGACTTTATTTACCTGTTTATCTGATAAGACCAAGATAAGAATTGACCCGATCATCTAATGCATATTTCAATTGCCCGTACTTCAACTCTTGAAGAAAATTAGACTTTAGTGTGGTTAGAACGACCTATGCTTCAAGTTGAATACGTCAGAAATATTTGGATCTTAAATATTGTGGCCTGTTCAGTATCAAATTTGATACATTCAGTCGGTTTGAAATCAAGATTTGGCAGTGGAACTGAGCCCTGTTTCACAAAATTACTTAAAACAACATTTCATTAATGTTTCGTCTTTGTTATCATGACTTATGAGTCGTTCTGTGGAATATGTCCTTCTCGGTCCATGAATTCTAGCATAGTAGATATACAGTAAAATTTACTTGAGTTGTCATTTGTCATTGGATAAGTGATCTGTTTTTTGAGGCCCAACATGTATTTTCAAATTGATTTACGAAGCGTAAGTCCTCATTTGGATAAGTCAACAACATAATGATGGTCCTGACTTTGACGACTTAGGTAAGTTTTACTGTAGTTACAAAAGCAAGAATCTCAGTAAAGTGCAATTCGACAGGTCTAATGTTTTGACATGGATAAATTTGCTCTTTCAATCCTTTCAATGTGTCTACACCGCAGTGCAGTGTGTCAATCAGTGATGGACTTAGCTAGTACACTACATCACAGTGTATTGATGTAATAAGTAATTGGGTTTTATCTCTTTGGAAAGATGACAGACAGCGCCTGTCAAATAAAATGAAATGTAAGAAACTAATGATACATCTCACTGCAGTGTAGACAACGCTCTAAAAAAGTATGCCACACTGGGGTGAAATTTTTGAAAATTTTCAAATTATCATCAGTACTTTCGGGTATAAATTAGTCAGCACTGAAAGGGTTTTAAGAAAAATTTTCTTTCATCGAGTTTTGTATTTTCGTCTGTTTTAGACATTAAAGACACCGTTACAGCGAGCTAGACGATCTCTTTCACTCGATTCCGGTAGGTCGACTCCACCGGCGCCGATCATGGAAACGTTACCGGACATCAACGAAGCGCCGAGTCCGAGTCCGGCGGGGAAAACGAAACCGAAATTACAAGCGTTTTCGTTCCTCGAGAAATTCGCCGCCGAAGAAGAAAAAGAGGGCCGCGCGAATGAAAAACCGAAGATGCGTCAGTCGTCTGCGCTGCCGTTTTTGGATAAATACCTGAAAAGTCAGGATAAATTCGAGCAGTTGGCGAATTTAGAAGACGACGCGACCGACGACAAGCAGAAAACGTTCACATTTCTCGACACGCTTCAGAATTCGACGCCGCCGCCAGATTTAAGCGCGACTACGAAACCGAAACCTTACAAATCAGACTCGCCTACGGTTAACGGCGATACGGCAGTCGTCAAACCGGATACAACAAAACCTGAAGGTAAAGTTCCATAGCTAGGTGAAAATATTCGAGCCCTTTTACTGTTGATGCGATCACACTGAGACTATTTGGCTCGTGCTGAGTTAGAGAGCGTGTTCACATGTAAACCACTCACTCGATACTAAATAATACTCAAACCAAGTGAGTCACTTCCACAACCAGGTGCATTTCACAGGCAATAATTTGACCTGTGCTAAAATTTGGCTCCGGTCTTGACGATTTTGGTTGGGGTCAAACAGGCATGGTCCTATTTGTTACCAATCTGAACAGTTGCTCTGGGCCAAAAATGCTTGTATGATCGCGGCTATAGCGCGGTGGAAATATGTGAACCCTTTCATCGTGCAGTGTGTACCCCACTATGCAGTGTATAATCCACCCATCCTATATTGCATGTGCCCCGTTGTGCGATGTAGTTGTATATTAGCTAAAATCTCTATTACAAGAGGGTCCTGGTGCACCTGGTACACATGGTGAACATTGTGAAATATAAACTTACACTGCACAGAAGGGTGGCCTAGTGTCATGGCTTGTACAGCTAAGAGGGCAGTATCTTAACAAGCTCCTTCAAAATGGCCGTCAAATGCAGGTAAAAAGTCCATATGGCATGGTAGACTATACCTTACCTATATTCTACCTATTTTTCAGCACCAGCGACAGTAGGTAAATTAGATGAGCAGGCTTTGTGGGCGCGCGTTGAAAGTCAGATGAGCGCGGCTCCGATGGGTCGAAAAAAGAGACTTTCGCAACACGAGGATCTAAACACGAGCAGCGCCAGTAGTACGGGAAGTGTCGATAAAAAACTCGAAAAACAATGGAAATCTGTAGAGAACAATAACGCTCAATCGGAAAACAACGCCGAAACGACGAAGAAATCGTTATTTCAACCGAAATATAAACCGGTCGAATTCAAGAAAGCGGTCAAATCGCCGGAACCGACGAGTGCGAAACCGCCGATCGCGAAACAGAAACAATCGGACAATAACAACGTCATCAAAAAAGCGGCGGTCGCGAAAGATGCCGCGAAACCGAACATTAAACAGTCCCCGACGACTAAACAGAATGGTAGCAGTCCGTCGAAACGAATAAACGGCGGCGCTTTGTCCCCGTCTACCGTTCAATCCGGTCCAAAACGTAATGGCAAACCCAGCGTTCTGAATCGTTGGGACCCGGCCAGTTTACAGGAAGAGAAACGTAAACGCGAACAATGGATTAAAGATCAGGAGAAACGACACAAGGTAGGTTGCAAGCACTGACTGCTCTAGGTGGCGCATTACACTTGTCTCGGCTTTCGGTGGAGGATATTGTAGATATATTTTTTCGAAGCACGACATAGTATAGTAGTCTATCTATTTCCTCTAGGAAATTTATTCACGACGGCTTTAATGCACTTTTAACTTCTTGCTTATATGAATGAGATCCTCTTTTATAGTTCTGTGTCCAAAGCCTTAGTGCAGCTATTTACCTGCTGTCTGTACACACCACCTCAGATGTTCGACGGACATTCACCATTTTCCCAAGACATGTTCATCCAGGCATCGCTATAAACTGTGGCAGTACCACGGATGTATTTCTTTGGAAATGAATAAAAGTGTCATGTCTGAACCATTAATTTTAGACGGATGTTCACAATTTGTGAAAAATATGTTCGTCCAGACTACGCCGTTCATAACATGATCATCTGAGGAGGTGGGTCTGACAGCTGCATAACATGAATTGAAATCAAAGATTTTATTTTCCTTGGTTGGTTTCTGATTAAGGAACCGGGTTAGAGTGATCTCTGAGATTCAAATCTTGACCTTACTAGGCCCAGGTGAAAATGGTTGTGTTCATTTCGGTATTTCAGTTACTGAGTAGACTGATGCATCTGTCTTCTCAGTCTAATATTAACTGAAACTTTTGAAATCAATCAGCTGCTTCTGTCCAGGATTAGTCATGCAGATACTCTATGAACAGTTTTCTCATGAATTGACAAAAGAGCCGGTTTGCACAGTCATATCTGAACTAAGTCTGTCTCGTAAACACGCAATCGTTAGTGCTCACCTAGAAGGTGCTGCCATCTAGTCTGTTTAAGAGGACCTCATTCATATACGTATAGCTACTGTTGTACATTTAAAGCGGATGACAATATGTATTTTATAAATGTCTGATTCTTTATATACAGTAAACTACAGATCTATCATATCACTTGCGACTGAAGGACAGATAACTTATGGAATGAATAAAACTTCTGAGCATACCAAACGAAATTTCAAAATGTTGGTGTAACCAATCTTATTGAACGTAATTTGACCAAAGATCCGAAAATGAATAAATTTCGCTTCATTCAGATTTCTTTGTTGACATTGTTCAGTTTTTAACAGGATGTACACATTCTGAATACTGAATTTATTGACAATTTACCAATACATCCATAGTTTACCGTATAAAAGAAGATGAAGTATTGTGAAAAAGAATGTTGGACTTGACATTGTCTGATTGTGTAGTGAGTGTATAATATCTTGTTTGAACAAGTGGCATTTTAGGTTTTTTACTATATGTACATAAATACTAGTAGTGTGAATAAGCATTAAGAAACCTGGTAGGAATAATCGTAATCTGATATGTCTTCCTCTGTGATATTATGATAAGTGCCTGCAATGATAAATTGTGAGCTCGCCTGTGTTAGAGAATATCTGAGCTAAGCAACCGTTTGGAAAAAGATTATCGGTACTTGGTGTTTATCTGTCGTCGGCGGATTTAGAGAAATGTCTATCAATACACACTTCTGCATCGAGAAATTAAGTGAACTCTCAAAATCAAAAGATTGTTGTTTTTTGAAAGCACATTTGACCCCCTTGGGTTGAATCATTGAAAAATAAACGACCAGCGCTTTTTCATCAAATCTAACGTACAACTGTGGTCCTCGGCCCGTTCCGCAGTTCCGAAAGTTGTCTTAAATCTTAAGACTGGTCTTAAGTTGTTTGATCGGATATAGAACTAAGTTGGTCTTAGTCAAGTCCCTGAGGTCTATAGTGAGTCCTGTCTCTTAAGTGAAGACATGACTGAATTGAATATCGATGAATATTTTATACTCAGCCGTGAGGCTTTAAAATCTTTGTAAATGATAAACCTATGCAAGCAATCCCTCGATTATACAAACAGGACAGTTCAATGATATCTTTTGATATATTGGAAAGATCATCGGTTTTATACCAGTTTGTGTATATTTTTATATATTTTCTGGCTGTGAGCTGTAAGTTTATCAGGAGTAAATATACGATGATAGATTATTATTAGAGAATTATTAGAGAATACGGTATCAAATTTATAAAGTAGTTTGTTTCTTCAAATATTATTATTCGAAGCAGTGAAGGGCTGTGACTGGGTATTTTTCGTATGATTGGGGGAGGGGGGGTGGCGAAAAGTATGGTCAGTTAATAACCGCTTATAACAATTGTTAAAAATGTTTGTCTACTGTTGACAGATAATGATATTTGAAGTGGGGTCCGTGTATTTCATGTAAATGTATGTTCATTTGTTTGATTGAATTGTAGTTCGAAACATGTAAGATATACTTAAGTTCAACTAACTCAGGACCCAGCTAGTCGCTATATCATCTCGCCGTAGATTCTATACTTGGTATGAGATTTCCTGATGAAAAACCGCTGCAATAATGATGAATCCTGTGGCGATTTTAAATTTGACACCGTTTTTTCATGGTCCAACTTCTACAGAGGTCTTGCGCGCCGTCATTTGTTTAGAACCACAAAAAAAGCCATCGAAAGCCATTGAAGCATTCAGAAAATACATTGGTAATATTTTCAGGGCATTTTTTCCAGTGGCAACCAATGAGACAGCAGTCTGCAATGCAATGTTTAGCTTATATTCTCTTAAATTCTCCAAGTCTAGAAATTGTATGAAAATACTCTGAAATTTCAAAATTCTCCAGACCTTTGTTATGGCTTTTTCAGTATACATGCCCTTTTCATTTCTTAATGCTGCTGTCAAAGTCTGCCCCTGGATCCACCCTTGGCATTTTTGGATTCATTTGGATTTTTAAGCTGATATTTCATACAAAAAAAATGACTCACCATTACATAACAGTGGGGATGTACAAGCTGTACTGGGATATATCATGTAAGCTACCAATGCTACTGTGGCAATTGAGGATTCCACTTATGGCAAGCGAGGATCCACCAGGTTGGCTAGTAGTAACTCGGTCTTCCATGTTCAAACTTTTCTACATTTCGGTTGAAATTGAATCAACTTTTCTCTTAAATAAATCAATTATCAATAAAAACTATACCAATCACTGAGTAGGAAAAAAAGTTTAATGTATATCTGTAGGCCCTGTGATAATGTATGGATACTTGAGCCTTTAAAATCTATTTCAAAGTCGATCGAGATGATATACTAATTTTGAATTTAAGACTGCTTGTCACGCTCTCTGGTGGGATAACTGGGGTTGCAGCTCCCCCGATACCTCTAAAGCTTACGAGATCCAGCTTCTTGCTCTGTACATAAAGGTTTACAAGATAGGTTTAGCTTTTTATGAGCGTCCTAATCTGAACAGGAGTTAGCTTTGAGATATCTCAGCTTGCTCTCTAGACGTTGGCGACTATGCTCTTTTTGGGCACAACCTCATCAAGGTTAGGAGGAGCGTTGGCGTGTTTTGTAGGCTGATCTTCGATATGATTTATGTCGAATTCATTTATGTCAATAAACAGAGTAACCAAGGTGAAAACTGTGAATATACCGGTAGTAGTGTACAGTGATTTTTTGTGTTGAAAATTGTGTTAATACGTACAAAAAATATGTCATAGTAAAAATCTTCTTGTGACAATAATATTCGTAGTTTTCGTGAGATTTTGATTACGTATAAGTCATATAGCAAACAGTGCAAGCGCGCTTAACTTTGACTTGGTCCAGAATTGGTCCAGAAAGGTCCACAAATTGCGTAAATTGAAAGTTAAGTTATTAAGCGTTTCATGCAATGTTTGTAGAAGTCTATTGTTTGCAAGCAACAATTCGATAAAACAAATAGTTGGATTGAAGAAAGTGAAGAAATGTTGCTCATAAACATAGCTTTGTTTAGATATCGCATGTGTTTAGGACGTCGCATGATTTGTTTAAGAATTACATAAATCAGCATTATAGTAATAGGTTTTGATTTTTTGAAATCATATTCCGCAATTTTCAGTTCCAAGACAAATATTCTACCATATCCTACAGCCCCACAAAATCAGTTTTACACCGGACTGACTGATTGGATGCTGCCATTCTGATTGCGGAGATCATCCTGTAATTTCCAAACATAACCTTGGATTGCAAAAATTCATATATTCTGAAGACCCGTAACAGCAAAAACAGTAAAAACCTCATTTTCTAATGAGTGAAATAAATTTGTTGTTACGATACTTCATGGTTAGCTGAACTTAGTCTGTGTTTACACAAATTTTGAGGTACTGATGAATCCAAAATAGATTGCACCGGGCCTGGTTTTATAGACAAATTTAACATTGGGGTTAACCCTATTATTTGAATTACCGGTAAACCCCTCAACGAAGTTAAACCGTTCTATATGACTGGGCCCAGATTCTTGAACCCATTAGCACTCAGGAATTGTACTATGTAGTGTCAATTACTCCTCAGAAAATTCAAAGTAAAATCTAAGTTCATTACGATACCGAATAGCTCATTTGCTGTTTATTTCCATGCATTACAAGTTAGTGTTATTTTGTAGTAAATAGTCAAGGCTTTCATATGATATAAGATTTGATATAAGATTTAAACTTGTAATACTCGAGAAATTGAAATAGGAGGATGTTGATTTCTGTTTGGTATTCCAAGGACTTAGGTGTGTAGTTTATCATAAGCGATTGGGTTCGAATCCCACTACAACCGTTTTCGTGCAGCATGGCTTGAGGAGTAATAGGCAGGGCGGATACGGGCGGCCTGAGTGCCAATGGGTTAAACGGATTATCATACAATATTGGTTGACACGAATAATTTAATACTGACGATTTAACTAACCATGGACTCTAAAACAAAAGTCCATGATTTGACACTATAGAACTAAGAAATAAGCTAGCCGAAGTTGATTTCGAGTACAGGCGCAAGATATAAACTAAGCGAAATTGTCGATTGGCAGTCACTTGAATTTTCAGTGTTCATATGATGTTTCATTTTATAGGAATTGCTCGAAAAAGAACAAGCCCTGCATAAATCTGAGGAGGAGGTCAGTTAATAACAGTTTTTGTTGTTTTATGTGGAGGATTTTCTGGCGAAATTTCGGTGTGTTAATTATTGTCGTTTTTTGGGAAAAAAAAAACAACTGTTGTTTCTGTGTTTAACATTAAAATCTACACAATCTGAGCTTCATAAAGCTCTAACTTGAGGAGTGGATGGTGATAGGGATTTTCAATACTCATCTTATTTTGGTAGTTAAGAATTTTTCGGTGGTACTTCATATTTTTAGCGGTTCAGGGAATTGCACTTAACTGAATAGATAAATACTAATAAAATAAATGATCAGTAATGAAGTATGTACCGGTAGCATAAATAAAAGCCGTGATCACACAAAGCGTTTTTGACCACGGCAAACTGTTCACAATGGTTCCAAATGGGCCCTTGCCTGTTCCAAATTTTAGCATGAGGGATCAATGCAACTGGTTGTGGAAACATTGTTTAGTATCGAGTGAGTGGTTTGCGTGTGAACGCGCTCTCTAATTAGGAATGGGCCAAATTACACTCAAATCATATCTGTGTAATCACGGCTAAAATGTCTTACAATTTCACCTAGCTTACCAAAACCATTTTCGATTGGGGCTGTAGGTCTTTTTGCCGATGCCTGAGACATTCAAAACATTTAGCAGAATGACCTTGAAAAGAAAAAACGATTCAAGAAGCTTATTTTCAACTGGTCCAGTGTTGCTGTATGAATGCATGTTCATATATGTACAGTAGACTTCGCCTAACTCGGACCAATCGGGACCTGCCAAATTGGTCTGAGGTAAGCAAAAGTCTGAGTTAAGGACAGGAATAAGGTTAGCAAGTCACAAAAATGCTAGTCTAAAGTCTTAGTTGGCCATGTCTGAGTAAGGCGAGCTTTACTTTATGCGAATTCCCCAAAGCAGTGACAATATTTTTCTAATAAACCAGGTCTGAAATTCTTTTCACAAGAAAGTCATCATCATCAACATCATCGTATGGAATTTGATGTATGTAATGGTAATGCATACCATAATGTAATTGATGAAGCTAATTGTGTCTGCTATCAATGACCACCCATTGTTTTGATAAGTTGTGAAACACCGTATCCAGACTGCTGTGGAATTCAGACATCCTATTATAGAGCGGAGGCATTAGTTTTCTTCGGTTAAACTTTCAGTCATGTCAACAAGGTGAACCTATTTTGTAGGGCTGGATGCAGAAGCAAATTTGGGGGCCTTAAAAGGCACACTGCCGAACAAGAGCATACTGAACAAACTAAACAGTGGGTGCCCACTTCACAGGACAACTTAAAGTTTCAGGAAATATTCAGCCTCGGTCCAGAATTTCTCAGGACTCACTTTCAATGTAAACAAGGTCAACTTATAAGTAGGGTTTGATGCCAGCATTTTTTGGGTCCTTAAAATTGGTCCAGAATTCGACTCACTATTTGTTATGGAGATTGAAAATGCCATTTGCTGGAAAAGATTTGAACATCTTACAGATTTTGACAGCCAACAAATTTTGCATTATATTTGTTGGTGTTATGGAATGCCAGTGTGACCAGCATTGAATTCTTCTGCAGCCATCAGGTTTACTTAGTTTTTGTTCGGGCTGTATTTTAGAAATTGTCACCAAAGTATCCATACACACGGTAAACATGTCATGCAGAATATGTGGGACAATTTGCGAAATAGTCGGAAAAGAATGTCAGCTGTCAGCTGTGACCTATCGTTGTCTTTGCAGTATAAATACCAGCAAATTTTAGCGAAATATTAATTTCGCCAATTTCGCAGCTGTTCACCGGGCAGCCGTTTCTCCGCTCGCGCTAATACTTACCTATCGGACTGTTTGCGCTAATCGATTTCACCTTCATCACCGAACGCGATCTATTCACGACCGCATCGGTCGGCGCATTCGATCGCGCAATTGATGGATATTTAATCGTTTTTTCTTTTTTAACGGAATGATAATTTTACCTGTACATAAATGGCTGTTATACGTATAGGTTGTGTATATTGTTATAATCATCAGCTGTATATATGTACTGTAAGCGTTACATTGTGCCGATATAATACGTACAAATAAAAGCATTGAGTATTACGTGTCTTTGGTGACCCGATTTGTAGTCAAGCAAAATATACGTCGCTTGTCGGTTGAGTTATTATTTCAACGAGAATGTTGAGTACGAGTTAAGTATGTTTTGTTCGCCGGTCGGAATGTTTGGACGATTCTCGCGAGGTCACAACGCGATCACGGGGGTTCGGTTGATAAGCCTAATCGAGGAGGAGACACCGCTCGAACGAGGCAGTGCCATGACGAGAACCAGCGCGTTTCGACCGAAGTAGCGGCGTTATCGTAGCGCGCTCATTCGTTCGGATACTACTACCGATAGCGGACGGATAACGATACACAGCTCCGGGCTCTCGCCGTAAACGAGAAAGTCGCCGTTGTAGCGCGTAATTGCGTGCGCGCCGAAAATCCGGGAATTATGAAGAATTGCAAGTTTCAATGCATGTGTCATCTTTGTCGTACGGGATTTAAACATCAGCATAGTAGTAACGTTATCGATATTCGAAGCCCGACGAAACGAATCTCGAAATTGGTATGTAGTTTTGACGATTATATATGCATTGTTTTGGCATCGCGCCATGCGAACTCTTCCGTTTTTTTAAACAGCATGAATGAATGGAATAAGCCATAATTATTAGTGCATGTTGCGTTTGATACGAGTGAAACGTGATTCCGCATCGTGATTTCTAATCATTCGAATTTTTAATTAACTAATAACGAGAATGTAGATATTTCGTTACGTGAGTTGAATATGCCGTCCTGCAGATATCGCTTGCTCGCTTCTGTAATTATTGTCTCATGTATTCTAGATCGACGTGTACTGTACAAACGGTGTAGGTGTTTTATTATTTGCCACAAATTTGTGCGTAGAGGAAATGCCAGGGCTGGGCACATCGTACTGGAAGGTCGAAGATACTTCTCTCTTACCTTGATTAGAAGTAAAAGGGATCCCATAACCCTGGCTAGACTGTGGGTTTTTTTTTTAAAAACCTACAGTCTAGACCGGAGCACATTGTTGAATAATAATTGTTGTATACATTTTTCTAAACCATTCCATATAGCAATGAAAATGGTGCTTATTTCATCCATTTCTCTCACATCTTGAATGAATCCATTTTTCAGGGGTTCATATTCTTCCACTCCCCCCCCCCCCCATCAGCGCTTTGCGCAAACTTATTTACCCGGCAGCAACCCAGATATTTGTTAGTTATGAGATTAACGACCTCAGTACCTCAGTCCTTACGTCTCTTTTCCCTTCATTTGAAGTGGCTCTGGCTCTCAAAAGAACATCACAATGGATTTTGCATTGTAAAAATTGTAATGATTGTAAAAACATCGTAAACATGCATGTTTTAGTTTGTATTTCTATAATCCGTGGCACAGTCCTTGATTATTGTAAGTTATCGCGTTGAAATTCTTTAAGAAATACTAACGATTAATTTTAGTATTTCTTACAGAATTTCAAACCCCTTGAAATTTTCTGGAAACACCCATATAACAAGACGGCTTAATTGCGTTTGTATGATTTTCGGCAAGTTATAAGTTTATCATAATTCAATTAAAATCAATTGTGATTGAAATAACGTCACCCATCACTCCCCATGGGGAGGGGAGGGAGTTGCGGTGGTGCCTTGATTTCTGATATGATTTACTTAAGTCATTTGTTTACGCATTGCGAAGTTCTACTCCGTCATAATTAACCTGACTTTTTATCACTCAAGCATTGCAATATCTAATAGAAAAAGCTGTTTAGATGAGATATGATATTTGATTAGCTTTTTGTTTTGTATGATATGTAATAATACGACGGACGATTTTATTCCAAATATCCCAATATAGATGGCATCAAAAATGGCATGAAAAATGTGTATTCTAACTCCTCTCCCAATTCGTGTTTTCACTGGAATTTCAAAATGCAGATTCAAAACCTTGCTATAACCCATTACAGCACCGTGTTCCATTGTTCTGATTGGTATTGATTACCTTATTGGTGATTAACTAATTTATCTTATATTTGTAACGAAATATATCCAAATATGAAGAAACAAATATATTCAAGTGAAGTAGAAATATGATTAAAATGCGCTAATCTCATAACTTGAGTACATGAAGGAAGAAAACTGGAATGACATGGTAGCAATTATTGACCAGAAAGACCTTTGTAGCTATATCTTGACGATCAGAGCCCAGTTCTTGATTATTTGATTTCTATCAGAGTTGAAATTGTCCCGTACGATTTAATCCTACAGCAAAATTTTTGGATCTGGAAAAATGGAACACGGTCCTGTTATTGCTTTATAGTCCCCCTGTGAGCTGAGCCACATTTTCAGATTTTAGTGAAAACACGAATTTTGAAATACCAATTTAGTTACCCGTTTATCAGGAGTTGAAGCCTGATATAGAAATCATGATGAACTTTCCTCCATAAAACTTAATTGATTAATCCTGCTTAAAGTCCTGAAAGTAGAAGTGATACCTCGCATGTTTTATTAATGATATCGTTAAATTTTCACTATGCGCGGTGTTTCGACCGGCAGGTTAATATGTCCATCAAACATTCATTTTACATTCATCGCTTTCGTTTCTGTTGGAAATGAATTAGAAATAGGCAGATTACGATTACAATTCCGTATGAGTTTTATGCAGTTTAAGTGTTTTACAAATATTCTATGTTTTCCTAATCGATTGTTCTCACTTTGACATCGACATGCACACCACTGTTATATACAGATATGTGTATAGATACTAACCGTACTGTTATTGCAGTTTAGAATATGTGCATTTTTTCATCACGAATTACTAAAGTCTTTTCGAGGCGAATGCGGAGTTGCTAACCAACTATCTCTTATTAGTCGCGATTACGCAACTTTTTTTAACCTGGGACAAATTTGGTCTGTGCTAGGTTAAGCCCGTTCACCAAATCATTGCTAAAATCCTTTGAACCTAAACATATATTTGTTTGGTATATACATTGGTTTTGATTAATTGAATTTGTTCATATTTAAAAAAACATTCGCATTGCTTCTAAATGCCTTCGTGCCTTGTTGACACTGACCAAATTTGGCCCTACCAAAGACGTCGGACCAGGCCCGTGCCAAATTTTAGCACCATGGGTCAAAATATGCTATGTGAACTAACTGGTTTTGATGAGACTTGCCTCATTTGCCACGGCATAGTTTTAAAATCATTTTAGGAACGAGTAAGTGGTTTATTTTCGATGCTCTCTTTTAATGAAGCATTGGCCAAATTTGACCAATTTGTCCCGGCCAAAATTGTTTCCTTGTGATTGCGGCTTATATTGAAACATGATTTTATGCCCATATTGTATACTGAAGAGTTTATTCTTCTTATTTGTATATAATTTCCCCGATGAACATTTCTTTTTCCTGATTGAGAACTTCACCTGTTGGTTGGCAACTTGGTTCGTCTATCGAAACTGGGTTTGAAAATATTCCCACGAAGAATATTCTATGTTTCGATTCACAAGAGCATGGAATTTTCAATGCTAGGTTGAGTTTCACAGAAATACGGTTTTATTCCATAATACATGCCATGACGGTCGGGTGGCAACCTTAGACATTCTTAAGGTATACCATCATTACTGGGTATACAGAGAACATACGATTCCATATACAAAGTTAGAATTCATCGAGTTGAAAGTAAACTTATTTTGATTCATGAATTTTTGATTCTTTACTCTGACAATGAACTGTCTAGATTTACAAAATAAATACATGTCAAGGTTGCACCGGTCTGGTGGCAACGTAAGACATTGTTGAGATATACCAACACTTCGGGTTCCCTGAGTTGAAATTAAACTTCAAGTTAAAATCAAGTTAAAATCTAACACAGAACTGTCGAACTGGGTCGTAGTAATAAGATTGTGTGTCATTAAGGAAATATGTGAAACTGAGCCTAGTTTTTAGCTTAAACTTACTTATGATTCAAACTTTGATTAAAACTTTTTTTTTCAAATTATCTATATAGGAACAAGAGGAAGCTGACCGGTCTCACAGGCAGATCAAAGATGTCGAGGACAGTAAGTTATTACTGTTGAAGACTGGCGCAGCTCCTGATGTTGTTATAAGATCGACTGAACAGCATAAAATCGAGTCCACTTATAACAGGTAATTATCACCGATATAAATTATACCGTTACGCGTTGCCATGCATGATTTCCAGCAATTACTCAAAAATATCCGATATTCAATTGTAGTTAGTTAGAAATCCATTGTCGGCTACTTTCAATTATATGATTTAATTCATGCCTGTTGAGCAAGGGATGTCGATCCGCGGTGTGTCGACGGGGAGTCGATAAATTAGAACTTGGAACATTCTCAAGATTCCTGGCAAATCCTTAGCCTATTACCTGGTACCGTATTATGTTACCTGTTATCATATTATTTATAGAAAACTTTTTCTTTTTTTTCATTTTATAAGATGTTTCTATAAAAACCTCTTTGACGGTCTTTCTCACATGATACTGCCAAATGTGTTAAAAAGAACAATAATACGCTGAGTCTACTTGGCTTTCAGTCAAGATTGTACATCATAGGCCTGTATGGCGATTCACCGGAATCTCTGCAGCAAATATCAACTGATAATTGAATCATATGCATAAACCCTACTGTTTCACACGAGGTCACACAGGAACTAAAATTCTGATAACTGATACAGCCTTCGGCGGTCATACGTGTCAACTCTCGTTATCGCTTCTGAACTTGTGACAATTTCTCAGCTCCGTCGGTATTTCATTTACATTCGACCTTATTCGGTATACACGCGGAGATGACCTGTCATTTTAAGTTGTTGATACCGAAGTGTTGATACTTACATAGTTTACCGATCAGGTTACGACAAGAATTCCATTCATTTTACGGAGATTACGAATTTATCGATCTGGCGCATAATTGGTCGGATAATCAAATATATCAACGATATCAATGTCCTACATATTCTAATTTGTACGGTAAACATGTATGTTTGTTAGCATAACTTTGGGGACCACGAATTCAGTGCGGAATATTTGCGTCAGAATTATGCTCGACCGGCTAGCATAAGGCAGAAAAATAAAAGTTATAAAATAATTCCCTATGTTTTACACTCTTATATGGCTATGGAAGTTGTACCAAACTAAAAAGCTTGTCTCTAACCCGCAACGTTTTTTGGCTGTTCATTAACATGGCTGGATGCATAATGCATATACCAACAATATTAACTTACATTTACGAAATATTGTATGCCCAGACATTATGTGAATGGTCTTTTGGCGCAAGTTTATGCTTTTCAGCCCATTTTCAGGCTCGGTTAATCTCTAGCGCGAAGAGACCACAGCTTAGCAATTTACACAAGTGTGTTAAGTGAACCTGAATGAATGAACGGAGGCAATATGATCATGAATGAACTAGGCTTATAATCACCCCATTGAAATAGTACTGTGTATTGCTTCGTGCATAAATAGTAGATTTCTATTGACTTGATTTTGACTTTGACTTGATTTCTGAAATCATGGTCAAGTCTCGAACGAGCTCGAAAAATCAGCTTAGCATGTTTTTTTTCATCACAGTTGAACGATTGTTATTGATATGATAATTATTTCACCTTGACTCGATATAATACAACAAAGTAATTCTTTATAGAGTGTTTGACTCTGGAAATCCAGAGTGTGAACCCCTACATTACCGTGGTGTCCCTGAGCAAGACACTTATCCTCATTGCCTGTCTTCACCCAGGATAAATGGGTACCTGACCTGATAAAATTACTCCTGAGCAGCTGACAGCTGCTCAGATGTTACTGCTCCCCATGGAGAGATTACTGATAAATGGTTAGAGTTATAGGCTGGGGGTAATGATATCATTGTAATGGAAAGTGGACATTGTATCACAGTGAAAAGGGCGCAGACTGCATCAAACTCAACTAACTCAAAGTTACAAAGATGAAATTGCGTGAAAATTGCAAGTGTAAATTCTCTATATACTGGTGACATTGGTAAAAATACGGTTATAGTACCTGGAAGTATGAATATTGCAAATGCGAGTGAAACTGTTACGAGCATTATTGTCGTGCGTTTTTATTTTGTAAATTTCTGGTCAGACAAAACCACTTTTGAACCTCTGAATAACTGAACTATTATAACAGAATTTGATAGAATAATCAAAGAAAAAGGTAGAAAGTTATCGTAAATGACAATTATGGAGGAAAATGGTTTGATATATTATTTATATTTGGTTTGATAATTTCTAGTAACATCCAAAATACTGGTCGGTGAAATGCATCAACAAAGCAGGTGTGAGATATAGAGCCATAGCATTCACAGTGATAATTGTCGATATAATAAATCTAGCGAATCTCGGTGCGCATATCAAACGAGAAGTGATCGGGAAGAGCACGACTGCCGCACGTTCTAGAGATATCGCTACTATCAACCACGAACTATTGCTGTTTACGAGTACCACCATTAATTCATAGATTTGACAACTGATCGGTGAATTCAACTGGACCGTCTTTAAAACGGAGGAGAACAAACTGTAAAACAGGCATCAGCTTAAAATTGATGCAGTATGTAAAATCACTGAGAGACAAAACAATAAGATAGTTAGCGTAGGAATCTGCGGAATCTGCGACTTATCGACTCGATAAGCCGCACAGATTTTAAAACATTCAGCACCGCAGCTTCAGTACTGAGACTCGGTTTTATTAGCCTCGGTTTTATTAGCCAGTCTTAACTTGTGGTTAATTCAACTATAAGTCTTTTGAGTCAAGATTTTTAAAAACAATTAAAACCGGTTTACGATTACAGAACACGGGCTACAATTGCTCAAAAGTTGGTTAAAGATAACCATTGGTTGAATTTCATGGTAACAGTGGACTTTTAATTGTCACTATATCAATTATCGAAGGGTTAACTCTAACCAACTTTTTTTGGGCAACTGACACCAGGACTTCAGTCCTGATTCCCTAAGTTGATTTCATTTTCAACGTATTCAAGATTCGAATGTAGAAAACCATTGATTTGGAACTGACTCGATCAGAGTTCCTCGCCTTGAATGTATTAAGTATTAATCATCGTCTTAAGAATGTTGACGAATATCGAGAAACGACTGAATGAAATTCCAGTGTCATATTTACTGTTTACCCAGCAGGGTCAGGTGTTTAGGTCAACAACCACTTTAAATTTCTCCCGCCGAGAATATAAGCTCAATCCAAATTCCATTGTGAATGGATGTGCGTTTAAAAAATGACATCTTTTGTGGTAATTGGCGACCGGCATAGAGCATTTCTCGTCAACAAAAGAGGATCGAATTTTGCCCGAAAATATAGGTTTACATGATAATTTCTTGTTTTTATAGGATGTGTTGTATACACTGGATTTATAGGTAAAATTTGAATTTCTAAAGTTGAGAATATCTTTTTTTCTATGGCAGAAAACAAGATGACGAGGACGCACAACTTGAATATCCGCGAGATGAGGATGAGAAAAAACGTCAGCTTGACTATGAACGACGTCGGCGGATAGATGAACAAAAACGCAAACTAGAAATTGTAAGTTTAAGTTTTTGATTTTAACGGGTACGTGAGAGTGGATTTTCTACCACTGCAGCACATACTCCTCTGATTTTGATTATTTCTGCTGTTGCTCTTAGAGTACCGTCATAATTTTCTTTTGAAAAATAAAAACTGCGAATTCTTGTTGTATAAAACAGGGTGTTTATGGGTTTTAGAAAGTTTAGGAAAATGGCAATTTTTTCATGACCCTGGAAAAGCTATGTAAATTTTGTTTTATTCTCTGTGGCTATGTAAAATCTGAAAATGGTCTCAAAAAAGAATTTTCTTTCAATTTTGAATTATGGGCTGTATGCCTAATTGTCTTACTAACAATTTTGATGGTAAGAGGGAGTTGTCACTTTACAGCAACAAATTGCACATAGCGACTACTCATTTGACAAATATCTTTATGAAAACAATTGGTCAATGCATAAAACAAATGGTTAATGGTAATGATAGTTGTAACCAATTTACTTAGAATGGGAATCTATATGGGGATGTGTAACTTAGGGTCTATGGAAAATCTATAATCTGGGTACGGAAAATGAAATTGGTTAACCTGTAGTCAGGAAAACGCATTTCTACACAATATGTACTGGTAATTGTCATACGATATCTGGGGAAGGAGTTTTTGCTAAGTATAAAAAGTGGAGTGATAAGGTGAAGGGGCTTTTTTTGTGATACGACTTAATTACCTTGTACTGTAAATAGCTGTTGATATTGATCAAAACGAATTTGAAAAATGAATGCGGTTTTTATAGGATATTGCTGAGACGAAGCAAAAGATGGCGGATGACAGGCGATCGAGAGATCGAAAAAATCGCCAGCTGTCCGAAGATCAACAACGTCAAGTGTGGATCGAAGAACAGGAAATCGAACAAGAGGAACGCGAGTTGGAATTGTTGCGTCGTGAAGAGGAACGCAAACTGAAAGAATGGGAGGAGAGGATGAAGCGTGATGCGGAGCAGAGGAAGAACGAACCGCGTCGGGATATTCATTACCAGGATCGACGAACAGCGCAAGAACCTAGGAACAATGATGGCCGAGGAGGATATTATCAAGATCACGGAAATGGCAGAACGCAACCAGAATCTGTAATTCTAAGTAAGTTTCAATACAATCCAAATGGTAAAGTGTTGAAAATAGTCGTTTCATTAGTAATTACAGCAGGTTTATTGCCTGATTTTTTGTAAAATGTTTTTTTCTTCTTGAAATAGATGTTTAATGTTAAATGAAAAAATTACAAAAGGTTTTCATGGCTTAGGGCATTTTTATTTAAGCAACTTGCGTACTTCACCGTCAAATTTAACCAACTCGCCATACTTGAGTATCCAACTCACCATACTCAAGTACCCAACTCAGCTCATTTATTTGGATGAGTTACCAATGCGAGTAACTCCTTTCGCATTTCAAGATGGTGCCTGTGTCTAGTGCATTCGTTGACAGATCAAAAAACAAAATGGCGGCTTTTTCAATTGCAGAAAATTCAGGTTGCGGTTCGGCCGTCGATTTGTACCACGTGATCATACGTGGATGTCAAATGCGAGTTTTTTAAATAAAAACGCCTTTAGTTTAGATTTTTGTTATTGATTTTCTCATTGCTTTGAAATTATATCGTAGTTTTGATTCGTTGTAGGAACGTCCAGGAACGGCCCGAGCTATTCCATGCCGACGAAAACTCGTCCGGATTCGGTGCCGAATCATGCTCAAGTATCGCGACAACCTGTTCCCAATCACCCACAACATCGGCGACCAGAATCGCTCCCTGTTCACTATCAACTCGTACGCGAATCAAACTCGCCGAACTTATCTGGTAAAAATAACTATCACGACACTAAAAAACCTTTAGTCAGTCCGAAAGGTATCATGAAACAATCTAGTAGTCCGCCGCGAAGTCCTTTAGTCAGCCGAAGAATGGACTCTCCGGGCAAAGAGCTCGTAGACGGCGTACTCAATAGTCCTCAGTTTGCCAAACGTGGTCACACTAGTCCTAACATGCGAAGTAAAAGCGCCGAACGCTTGAATAGTAAACCGTTCATTGAGAACAGCTTACAAAAACAACAGCAGCAGCAGCAGCAGTATAGACCAGGATTTAACAACAGTCGTTCGATGCATAACTTACGCGTCGATTCGCCGTCGTCTCAAACACGCTACGATAACTCGAAAACACCGCACGGGGAAGCGATGCATCGCGAGATACAGAATCCGCAGCAGCATTGGCTGTTCGAAGAGGCCGAACGACGACGCATCGACGAACAGAGATATAAAGAGCAACAATTGAAATACGCACAACAGCAGCAACAGCCAACTCATAGAAACGAGTCTCGAAATCATCCTCGAAACGCTAGAAACGACTCGCGTCGGTACGACGAAAGGTTATCACCAAATAAAGATCCCAGTTTAAGAAATCATTCGCCTAATAAAGATTTAGGATATCGTCCCGCTCACATGGAACAATCGACGAAACCAGTGAATACGGTAAAAGAATACGACATGCCTCCGAAGAAACCTGTGCACTATTCCGGTCCAATTCCTGATGCTATAAAACAGACGCTTTTGCAGAGAGTTAGTTCGCCAAAATCTCCTAATCCTCCGGACTATGCGGATTATTCGCAATATCCGCAATATTCAGCCGGTTACAGTCCAAAACCTCAGCACAATCCTAGTTATTCTCAGCCGGGACAGTACAATCCTAGTTACAACACACATCCCGGTCCGAAATCATATCAAAACGTACCGCATTCCGTAGACGGGCTTGTTCGGATGTCGTCGCCGCATGTGGCTAATCGTAGTTCACCGTATAGCGGAAATAGTGCTGCCGATTTAAGAGGTTCTGCTAAAGGACCACCTAAACCACCACGAAATGTACCAGGCGGCGCCGAGGTAGAGCAAGTACTCGCTGTTAGTGGTCAACATCGATGCTGTCACTGTAACCAAGAATTAGGTAAGTGGTTTTTGCTAAAAGCTTTTCTAACTCCATACTCTAATCGAGAGAATTAGTTCTACGTAGCTTGTGGATTTGATAACGGCACTTGTTTTGAACGTTGAAAGTTGTGGCATGTGAACAGTTAAATTGTTCTGAAAATGGACGCAAAACTTGCGCACTACTTCCAATTTCTATATGTTCCATGACTGAATATTTCTTTGTGACAAGACTGATTCCAACTATCTTAAAAATCTTTTCATTTTTTTAATCTTAAGTAGTAGGCTATAGCCATGCTCGGACATGGTAAATAGATGGGTAAACAAATTTCAAATTTTAAAACCAAGATTCATTAAAGATGAAAATTAGTAAAAAATAAGAAAGCCCTGTAATTAAAATAGTACAAAGTTTTGGGCTCCAACCAGAGACCATCGTCAGGCTTGTGTAAACCTTGTGTTTTTAAACCAGATGATGTACCGGTACGTGCATGTTATATCTTTCAGGACACGGAGCAGCAATGGTTATTGAGTCTCTACAGTTGTATTATCACATGCAGTGTTTTCGATGCGTAGTGTGTCATACTCCGCTAAGCTATGGACACAACGGGGCAGACGTACGTGTTCGCGCGTCGCGGTTGCATTGCGTAAACTGTTACAGCAACGATGAAGGTATCGAATTTATGGGAACATTCTAACCACCAATGTGTGTGTGTGTGTGTCTTTGACTTCTCACTATGGCCTCAGGTATTATCAGTTAGACTAACCAGCTTTTATTTGGTCGACGCATGACTCTTTAAAGGACACAACAGCATTTAAACTTCATATTCAAAGAATGTGTTATAATTATTGCAAGTTGAATGTGGAAATTGGCACATATCTTAACTGTGTTAGAATGCATATGTATTTGATATTCATTCTTAATTGCTGATTTTCTTGCATAATTCAAATATACAGACAATCAGCACTTAAGGTGGCACAAAGTAAGTTTTCTTTGAATACCATGGTAATATGAAACCTTTCACTATTACCATGGTCAACATTGAACATACTTTGAGTAACTGACCCAGATTTACATCAGTACTGCCTTGAAATACTTCAAAATTACTTCACTATTTCACCGCACTTAATTTCCTATCCAGTTGTTTGATTTGTTATACACTTATAATGATTTCGATAAATACGCAAGTATTATATGTAAATTTATTCATGATTACTACACCACATTAATACATATATACAGTGGTTTGAAATAAACGAGTCATGCGCCTTTCAAAACCACTTCGGCTCAAAAGCAAACCCCTCCTTTCCGACCAAAGGTAAATTCTCTTTAAAACATGCTAATCTGATCATCTGTCACCTACTAGCCATCTGCACTAATACATCGTTATACCTGTAGACATTTAGTTGTTATAATTAAATATTTCCCTGCTTATATTATCATGAATGCATAAAGCTTCGTAAATAATATCATCATCAATGCAGATATGTGAAATAATTGATTTCTTCTAAATCTAAAGCTAGGACATCTACTGTGTCTACTTGCTGATATGATCGATTAGATAATTTCTTTGGGTAGTGTCTTAGGGGATGTTTTGAACATCAGCCACGATGACATGAGCATTTTTGACCCGGGCCAATGTTGGCCCGACCAAAAATGTGGGACATGGCCAGAGCCAAATTTTAGCACGAGATAAATGATTGCGTTTAAATTGCAACTGGTACCAGAAATGACCCACTTCGCTTTGTTTAAGCATTGTTTAGTATCAAGTGAGTTGTTTGCGTGTGAGCAAGCTCTCTTATTAGGCATGGGCCAAATTTGGCTCGAGCCTGATCCTTGCCAATTTGGCCCGGACCAAATCGTCTCTGTGTGATCGCGGCTATCATATCCTCCTTGGAAAATTTTTAGGCATGCTATTTGTACTGTTATTATATGTAATGATCAATCTTCTGCCTGGCCAACCCTCCTTCCAATTTTCAATCGCCCGGACACCAATCATCCCATGTATTCAGGACTTCACCTCAGAAATTATACTTGCGATTGGACTATAAACGTCAGACTTCCACACTTTGAAAGAGTGATCACAATAATGGGTTCCAGGCTGCAGATTGAACATTTGAATACACTCTTAGCTTTAAATAATCTCTCACAGTACCTTCCAATCATTGTAATTATATTGACAATGAATTAATAACCATTTAATTAAGTAGTGAAATTCTAGAATCTGAGAATAACTGTTTCATGCAAACCATTTTGTTTCAGGAATTAAATACAGCAAAGTGTGACTGACATTTCAAACTTAATTCATTGATCTTCAAAAAAATGTGGAAAATGAAGATCATCCCATCCGCTGGGGCTGGAAAGTTGTTCCGTTAAAATCTAATCTATGAAGGAAGACCTAACTGTTTGCTACCTCGTTGGTGTAAAATGTTGTGCTAAGTGATTGCTAACTCATAACAATAAGTAACCTGCAGCATCGTGTAAATTTACTTAGGTATAAACAAGCATAATATATTTGAAATATCTTTTGTGAAAAAATTTAATTTCAATGTAAATATCTTTTCACTCTGTGAATATAGCTATAAGGGGTCATTCTTTGGAGGGGCCATTTGTAAAGTAATTACGCGACATGGAGGAGGTTGGTAAAAAAATTGGTCACTTTTCCTTAAGTACATGATGCGTGATGTAACGTTCATGGGGGAAGGTGTTGAAATCAGCAAAATTGTGCATATATGAATGGCTCCTCTGAAATCACATACGAAGATAAGGGATTGGCAATTTGCTTGACCCCTAAGAGATATAGGATAAATATGACATTGTAGAACTTCATATAGAATTTGTAAATATATTTAGAATATGACTTTGAAAAATCTTGGCAAGAGCAGTAAAGCTTACTTCGACTTGAATCTTTCTCGACGAATTCTTTTGTCTGAATCCATAAAATACAAAGTTGTACGATGAACATGTAAACTGCATTCCGAGATGGTAGAATTCAAATTAAGTAGGCTTTACTTTTAGGCTATTACGCTAAACAGTATATTGGTGGTCACAGTTTTATTCAATGAAACATTTTGGTGGATTTTGTTCTTTTTTATGCATTGTCATGTAAGACACAGATGCGCAGCTGTATCGATTGTGGTATCGATGATAATACGTGTCATTTTGAACATTGAATCACCTGTTTGCTGCAGATACATCTGCATAGCTGATACAGGCCTATGTTTTCCTGTACATAAATGTAAATATTCCTGATGAAATTTAGATGCTACACTCGTAATAAAAAGAGAAAACCATCATCATCAGTTCCACAGTTGACGACCTGTATTCTCCATTTTACTGGTGAAATATCTTGATAAGCATAACTATTTCACTCTGATAAAAATGATGAACAGCCTAGTAATCAATTCAACATATCATGGTTTAGATTTGTGACATCAGAGTTCCAATAGTCTTGTCAAGAATTAAGTCCCTTTTACCCTCAACTGTGTCACATCTGTGGAACAACCTATTTTATAGGCGAGTTTTAACCTTCGGGTTACCTCAATTGAAAGAAGTTTAATCTGGCCTTTGATGTTGTGAGTGTTTTAACTCTTTGAGTTCAAATAAGCTCATTCAAATATTTTAACTCAATCTTACAGTCAAACTTAAAACTGCATTACTGGGGCCAGGGCACAAATTCAAACACGGATATTTTCGTGCATATCTAGATGAAGTAAACATATCTTTTATGGTACAATGTTAAGACATACATAGCTCAATAATGAATTGTTTTATGGTGGACTGTTATACGTTGCTGTTTGGTATTCTTTTGAGTACAGTTATATATATATATATGATTATACTATTATTCTATAAATCAAGTCTTAATCCGGCCGACACAACATTTACGCAAAAAATCCATCCTTTATCAAGTAATTGTCACTTACAATTATGTTTTATATAGTATAGGAAGAATTCCATTGTTGACAATTAGTACAGAATGCTTTTAGTGATAAATCCGATTAATGTTTTATGAAATTATGTTTTTATGATTTTTGAGTGATCCCACAACTCTTCAAATTTGTGTTGTATGGGAAACCGGGTTTAAAGCGGATCAGTTGAGACTGACGATTTGTCTGTGGTGTGTGAAAGATCCCAATGAAAACATTGTATTCTAATATACATTAATGTATTGATGGATTGGAAATAATGTCCGAAAAATATCAAAATCCACCGAATAAACTAATCCAGATTAAAAAGGGTTTACTCTTAAAGATTAATTACTTTTGCCCGGTGTGTATTAAAAATTAGATGCATATTTATATTTTCGGAAGTACTGGTATCTATAAAAATCATTGTTCACAATTTAAAGGTTAAATGAAATTCATCTTGATGCGTCATCTGTCCAAATAATTCCCTCCCAAATAAATGCAAGCACCTTCTCTTACAAATGGAGCAGAGTATTTGCCCGTGTGCAATTGATAAATTATAGGCTTATATTTTGTAATATTGTATATGACGTAAATAAACTTATTGAAGTACTTTACATTCATATCTTCTTTCATTGATTCAATTATTGATAAGGATTTATGAAGATGAGGGAAGAATTGCAAAATAAAGCCGAAACACATGGTGCTCCTTATCAAGGACGGGCAACCAAAACTTTTGGAATTTCAATTGGAAAATGGACTTGAAACACTGTCGCCATGTTTTCACTTCGCAAATGAGCACTCAATTTGCTATTTTTCTGACAGAAATGTTGCAACTTTCTGTTAGTCTTTCTGGACTGTTAGACTCGAACTATTCATGATTGGCTTTTTGAAAGGACAATTATTCATGGGCTGTGCATACATCTTCATGTCTGAATGAACAATTTGACTGGGTCATTTCCACTCTAAAATTCAGTATGTTTTCAGACAAGGTCAAGTGCTAATTTGATGAATAGGGCATCGGATATGATATAATATAATTTTATTGAATTGAATTGCCTATGATTGAAAATCTTCCTTCTTCGACATGGTACATATTGGAAATTCAATTCAATTCATTAATGGAATGATGAGTGATGAACTGGAATACGGCCGTGGCTTGGAAGTTCTATTTTCTGCGGCCAAAAATCAATTGAAATCGCCGATCGACGCGTTAATTCTTTATCTACACAACAACCTGATAAACCATGGGTTTAAATGCGCTGGTACCGGTGAAGAGGTAAGCACTGTCAGTTCCAAAACAAATCCAAAACATGGGTCATGAAATGATGAAATCAGAAATGTCTTTACTCATCCCCTCTTCAGGGCACAGGCACTCGCCGATGGCGTACATACAGTTGCTGGGGTTTTTGATAGTGTATTTGTGTTTTCATTCGTGATTCCGCAATAAATCCGAAACGTCTTGGTACTGATACGTTTAGAAAGATAATGGCCGCTGGCTCCACACACGGCGACCTCACAAAATACTGAACAAACTTCGTTTTTCAATCTAAAATCAAAACTTTTATTTTATACGACACTTACTAGTGATATGACAGTTATATATCCTATTATTCCATCCGACTGTGAGACACTGTCAATTTGTGAAACGTCTTTAGTAATATAAAAGAAAAGGTAGTTGACAAAGCGTGAGCGTATAGGAAAAAATTTAACAGGCGTTGAGACGGCAACACTAGGTCACACGGGCACCTGCTACAAGTATTCCCCTTCTATATTCAATAAATCGGGATTTCGTTATGACGTCACTCAGCGGTTGAACGACGTTCGGTGACCTAGTGTTGCCTTCTCAACGCCTGTAAAGTTTTTCCTATACGCTCATACTGCAGCGGCCATGATCTTTTTAAATGTATCAGTACCAAGACATTTTTTCTCGGATTTATTGCAGAATAACGAATGAAAACACAAATACACTATCAAAAACCCCAGCAACTGTATCCCAAGCCCATCGGCGAGTGCCTGTGTTCAGGGTATGAAGCTCACGCCGACACAAACCCCGACCACAGGCCTTTTATTGGTCTAATGCACCGCCCAAGATTTCTTGCACGATGGACAGGTTGCCACCCTCACAGCATTATATTAGTATTACGAGCATTCAATTTCGGCGATCGCATTCGTAGTCAATTTACGTAGATTTTGCGATCATATCAAACGTTTGTAAAAACGACGATAGTTTAGGTGAATTACATGACATGAACATGTGGAGAGAAAGATTTAATCAATCATCAAATCAGTTAGTTAGTTACCTAATCATTGGTGGTAAGCTTTTTATAATCGGATGGGCTTATACCCTGTTTTGGCCCTTGTCATCCCTAACGTTGGTGTCCGGTCCTCCTTATTACCAAGATGATGTATTTTACCGAGATCAACCGAGATGACATGAAATATAACATATTTATTAATTCCTTATCGATTTTAACACTTAAAATTATATTATATCAGTAATAATAAATACCTGCTTGAGTCACATTTTACATATTTTGTCGGATATTTTTGTAGAAAAATATCTTTTAACTTTACCGCGATGAGATCGTCGATCAATCAAATTTAATGAAATTTTATTGCTTACCGAGATTACGTATTTGAAATCAATATTTTTTCTACAAAATATCCGGCAAAATATGTAAGATATGACTCTAGAAGGTATTTATTACTCAGGGCCGTCGGAACAGGGGCGGCCAAAGCTGCCCCGCTTTTTTGCTTAACAAATTTTTTTTCAAAAGCATGTTGCGTAGCAGCTCGTCGTTCTCTGTACTAGGTGGTTGGCTCACAGCTTCTCATGCTTCTGTGAATGAGACCGTGAAATGGCCCCAAAATGCATCTCCGGCGATTGAATTCTCTCAAAATTTTTCTAGGGGAGGGCCCCCAGACCCCCCCTTCAGAAATAAGCCTCGCCGCTAAAAAATTCCTTCCGACGGCTCTGTTACTGATATTACATGATTTCAAGTGTTAAAACAGTTAAGAATTTAACAAAATGCTATACTTCATGTCATCTCGGTAAATTGTGTCATCTCGGTAATAAGGACGACCCCTCGTAAAGTGCATTTCACTGAACGGATGCACAAATCCGATGCTTGTAAAAATGCCCTATGGAATGCCGTCCTAGCAAAAACTATTTCATATTTGGTACATGGTATTTTAACAATGTATTCACAGTTGTATAGTTGTACAAGCAACAGACAATCTTTATCAGAGAGCGTCTACGTTCAACGCCAGTAGAATTATACAGTAGGCTACCTTCCTTGCTTGAAAAGCTCGCACCAACATAGTCCTTGAACGCACTTACGTCATTGTAATGTTCTATTACACAACTACATGTTATCATTCAATGAAGCAAGCGAGGAAAAACAAATAAATTTTTTTAGGTATATATCATCCTCCCTCGGCAGAGATTCGAACCTGATGGCAGCGCTACACTCAGCCACGGCACGAACCCCTGCCACACTAGACCGGGTGGGCAGGAACATGCGCAGCTTTGCCGCACGAAAACTTGAGGCGCCAATCACATTGCGTGTAGCTGCGCACTCAATCTAATGTGGCAGGGTTTCGTACTGTGGCAATCTCGATGCCATCAGGTTCGTATCATTGCAGGGGAGGATGGTATATATTTTCATTATTGATAATTTTCATAAGTGGCAACCTACCCGCCGAAGGAATGTGTGTGGTGATATAGACCGATGAAGGAAGTGGTTTTGTGTTGCTTGTGAGCTTTTGGTGGGAGGCAATCAATCTCCCTCTTTCGTTTGCCATAAAACATCAGTTTTGTACTATTTTCTTTTTTCAGGGCTCGTGGGATAAAAAGTCTGAGTTGTTGCCTTGCGGGTGGAATGACAATCAGGACCTTTATGTGCTGAAATATAGGCAAACCGATGACAATACCAGACACTTATTGAAAGTGTTGGTCGTAGAAGGAGTTTTACTCGTACATTTGATGGTATGATTCTCTTTTGTATCTTTGTCGAATGCTTGCTTTATGCAGCCTGATATCAATCTGGCATTTAGGGTGCACTCTTTTATGAAATCGGAGAATCCGTTATTGGTCACATGACCTTTTGGGGAGTTCGATACCTCCTTTCCGTCGAGGTGGTGTGATTCGGATTTTGTGTGGAACCAACCGGTGATTTCGGATAGAGACTAGTATGCCCTTAATGTAGCTCATTTTCAATTTAACCCTTTCGCTGCGAACATGGTCAAATTTTGGTATGCTGGAGTCCCGAGGTAAAGAAATTAAATCAATTTGATTTAAATAAAACCATGAGATTTTGATTAGGCCTCATTTATTATGATTTTTCCTTGATGAAAATAGCTAGAAATATTATTTCTAAATCCCGATCACCATCAGGACTCAAAGGACAGAATGCGACAGCATAGCATATTCAATGAGCCCATCTGGTGCCACCAGCCGGCCAACCACGCGAATCAACTGGTGAAAATTTCACCATCTTTCAGAAAAAATCGGAACTAAGTTGTCCAGCATGTGAACATACACAATGCGCGATAACTAGTGCTATACAATACGGTACATCATGATGAGCCGAGTTCGTCATACGCACATCAAATGTCAATTTTATAACGCAGCGAAAAGGTTAAACTGTCCAGAGATCAGATTGTTGGGAAAAATGTGCAAAACTTTTTACAAGAAAAGTGTCAAAAATGTTTTGATACCCTTTTCATGCCATACAGGTATACAGTTATAACAAGGCTTGGGAATACCAGCCTTTATTACCAAGATATCAGCTAATCCTAGATTTCCACGGTAGATGTGCTCGAACCCCATTGACATCAGCTAGGAGAATCCTTCGAGGATTGCTTCTGGAGTAAGATTTTGATTGCATTAATTTGTTTCGTTTTAGCGTTTGGTAAATGAAAAAGTTGCATGCACCAATGTGAAGGTTGGCGATTTCACTTCTTCGCAATTTACCGAATTTGAAAGGTACATTCACTAACTACCATTTCATGTCTTCATATTAATACCTGTTGATACCTAGTTGTTGAATATTGAAATTATCTGATTGTCAAGCATTTCACCAAGTGGGCATCCTCTAGTTCAATTATAGCTGCGTTCACACTAGATTCGGCGCCTACGAAATGCCGTAATTCACCAAAATACGGCGCTTACACGGCCAGTTACATTTACACTACAAGTCGGCAATTCGGCACTTAGTAAGCCCAGTATAGTAGTCACCCAGTGTGCCAATAGAGGGAGTGTAATTAGTGTTTGGTGTTTAGTACCGTACTGAAATCCTAGTGTTAACGCAGCTTATAAAGCTTTTCGAATCATCGTAATTGCATTTTCAATTACAGCGCGTATAAAGATTTGGGCGTCTTGGAGAAACAGATTCAAACAGAATTACTGAACGAGGTTTCCGGTCGTACTGCGGCAGCTAGTAGCCAGCCACAGAGGCGAAGAGATGAACCACGTCAACAGCATCGTCCCGAAGATGATGACGATCCTTTGAGGGTCGGACCCCCCCGTCGTGGTGGCCCGAGAAATTTTATACCTCCCGACCAGTAAGTATGTTCATTTGATACAATCAAACCGCTGTCTTAGAAGACCGGTAAGATGTTCAGTAAGTCACTCTGACGCTAGTCAATAATATTTAAATAAATTTATTATTTATTTTCAGTCGAGATCCATTTGGTGTCGGTAGAGGCGATTTAGATCCATTTGGCGGAGGTGCACCGGGAATGATAATGGATCCGTTCAGAGGACATCCTCGTTTCGGTTTTGACCCTAACGTCGGTCCGGGCGGATTACCGAGGTAACAGTGCTTCATTGAAAGTTAATCTTACGACACTTACAAAAGAACTCGAGTTCGGAATGAAATTTATTCATTCTTGTTTACATTGGTTTTGTTATTTTTCAGAGGAGCCGTCCCGCCCGGCGCACGTTTCGATCCTTTTGGACCTCCAGGGCATGGGGGAGGGCCGCCACCTGATAATGCGTTCAGACCAGGGTAAGTATGTCATAGCGCAACAAGTAATTATTTGCGAATACTGGTTTGGTCTATTTGCCATTGACCATTTTATCCTGTTCATTCAGCACATGTACTAGTTCATAAAAATGGCATTCAGAATTACAGCTTAGCTATTTGGCCGCTTAGCTTAGCTGATAGTTGTAAGAGAAATTGTATAAGACGGCGACTTATCCCACTAGCGTATATTATTACAGCATTATATTATTTTGGTTGTAGCCTTGAATATAAACAAAATTTTGCGTAGCTCCACAACTATTACTGTGATCACAGGCAAACTAACATGGTACAAACCTGACTACGACTTCTATTTGAGAGTATTTTCTACTCTTTTCAAGAGCTCTTATACGCTGAAGAATATCAAAATACCACCCGAATAATTTCCACTTCACTAAACTACTATATTTTATATAAAAATACTCTCATTTTATGCAAATACTACCACAGTTAGAGATATCAGGTAGTGTGGTCTGATGGTTATCTAAAATCCCTGTTTCTATTGCAGGCCAGATCCTGACCATGAACGACCACCGGATTTTGATGATATGTTCATGTGAATGAAGATTATGCTTCGATGATGAATTTCATTTGCGGCGTGTACTTTATGATTCTTTTGGTTTGTGAGTTGATGGTGTTTGAGGGTTTTGAGAGTGTACAATATGAAATGTTGGTTCTTGTTTTATTATGAATAAAATTTTATTCAATTTATGAAAAATTTATCGGTGTTGTCATATGTTTTTGGGAGACCTATGATGGAATTTAGTATGGATTGGATATTTACTTGAAGTACACGTTTCAATACTGGATATGGGCCATGATCGCACGGTTAATGATTTGTCCAGGACCTGGCACCAGATCATATTTGGCGTGTGGCCAATTAAGGAGTGTGTGGAAGCTGTGTATGAGAAAATTATGATTAATTCCTCGCTGATCGATGTCTCCAGTCCAGAAGACTCGCTAAAGATTTTTCCACAAGATGAATTTAACTGGTTGGGGTTGAAACAAAAAGTTTAATTTGTATTAGTTAAGTTTTGGTGGCGTTTTGGTTAATCATGTACATTAAGAAAGAGGAAGATCAGATCTCGGCAAATTTTTACCATGTAACAAAAGCATTGTAACAATCTTTTACTATATAGCTGGATTACTATGATCAACTATAACAGAGTCGACCACAATCCAACCACTTCCGAATCCCAAAGTTTACCTAGTAAAAGCAGAACTTTCCCTATTTTTTCTTAAGGACAGCAGTAAAAAAGACCAGAGAGTTATCTTGATGGACCCAAGTAGTAAGCGGTAAGTATTGGGATACATGAAATCTGTCAGTTGATTGGAGCTAATCATTTCAACATTCCATATCTCTCGGCTGACCTTTGAAATTAGGCATATCAAATAAAATCTTCTGGATTCCTTGTGTAATGCTAAAATAATAGGACCTCATTTCTCCTAATCAGCCGGGCCATTTTGAAGACTGCAATAAAATTTGCAATCATTTCATTTTTATGACTGCCGGTTCTGTTAAGGTTAACTTGATCATGATTTAGAAAAAAAACATGTTCAGGAAAGACAGGCAGCTGGCCCGTTCAACTTTTTCAAGCTCAACAGAAATGAGAAACAAAGAAATTTAGCCTAAAATGTTGAACGCATCAAATTATCTCCATATTCCATGAAAGTGAAGTTAAATGTAACCAACCCAAGTATCTTGTAATGATTTATTTATCGGAAATTGAATATATTATCAAAGTATGAAATTAACAAAATATATGGTAAACGTGACTAGCATAAACTTAAATTTGTCTTGGATGGTTTGTTCGGAATATGGCTTGGTGGCGAATGGCGATGTTTCGGCATTTTAGTACTTTCGTGGAGAATCTGCATTACACGGTAACCGTAGCAACTCTTACAGCGACACCTAAAACGAATACGCGAATGTGAAATATGTTTCATAATATAATGATATGATTGCTTAAGGAGATGAAAAGTTTTCTTACCGCAAACATTCATTCCAACTTTGATGTGTAAATAACCGTTTATGCCGAATGCATTGCCCCAAGAATTTCTAACGATATAATATGGAATATCACCTGAAATGGATGAACACAATATCGTACCGATACTTGAGCTACTTACTACTAGCATCTAGTTTCACTGTTTTGAGTCCAAATTTGACTCATTTGACCACCGGCAATTGACATAGAACTATCTTGACTCCCGAGTTAAATCTAACCTTGGAGTTATCATTCTGACAGAGTGATTAGTCCAAGATCTATGCAGGGTGGTCACTGACCTGGAAAACTCAGGGAATCAGAAAAATCTAGTAAGAATTGGGGAATTTGACAAATCATAGCAAAAAATCTGGAAAACTCAGGGAATTTGGATAACGCTATTTACCACGTATTTCTTTATCAATACATGATTCAAAGAAAAATGAATGAATAATAACATTTCAAAACTAGAAATTTCTGACCCTGGGAATTTTGTGTTATCACATAAAAAAACTAAGGGAATTTGTAACTGGGCGAAAGGCTTACCCTGAACTGGGTCCAGAAGTGCCTAAAATGCACCTGGGTAAAGAGGCAATGAGGATAAGTGTCGCGCCCAAAAACGCTGCGATAATGTGCAAGGTTCGAACCCATGATTTGGCATCATTAAGTCGACTGCACTATTATTCACCAACACTGCTGCTCTCAAACAAACATAACACATCAAAGATCTATATTACCTGTAAGATCATATCCGACAATCACTACCGCGTGGTTATTGAATGTCGAACAATGATATTGTATAATTCCACCCAGATAGTCGTTCCAAGTTACCGCATCCACGCTTATAGTCAATGGACCGTGTTCAGCTATCAATCTCAACATTTCATCTTCCTGATTGACAAAACTGAAAAGATTAGAAGAAGTTCAGCTGAACAAGCGAGTTTGGCAGTTTCGTGTGCTTTAGCCTTTGGTAAACTAGAAACTAACGTGTGACATGTGGAGCTGTTGATTGGTATTCCTGTATAACCAGTTGGGAACATCTTGCAGTAGTTTGATTTGTTTGTCAGTGGATATTTATTTTCTGTCACTAGCTTCATCTTCGTCTACAATTTTGAGAGGCGTAATTATTTCATGAAAAGCCTGAGTATGACGCCAAACAACGCTCATGGATACGTTAGCGAGATTTATTCGATTATTTCAAAGACAATTATATATTTCCATTGCCAGGACAAAAATAATCAAATGTAACAAGTCTCAGAGGATATAAAAATAGACATGTGAACCTAAATAACCACCACTCAAAGAGGAAAACAACTCACTAGGAAGTATTGTACAGTGGAACCTCGTTACAACGAACTCGGATACAACGATTCCTCAGTTATAACAAATATAGAATTTCATCCTAAGTAAAAACAATTTAACTAATTTCAAACTGGATATAACAAACTATTGGTTATAACAAACATATTATCTGGTCCCGTGGAGTTCGCCATAACAAGCTTCCACTGTTGAATAAAATTATCACAAATTCACATATCAATTTCAGGATTAGATTTTCGGGATTAACAAATGTCATTCCAAGCGAGCTAGATATTGAGCAAGCATAAAGGACATTGTGAAAAAGATTACTTTCAAACTAATTCGTAGTTGCGAGAGGTATAAAATTCCTACCGTTTGAAGCCAACTTAGGGCCATGCAGATATCTCCCCCAGAACAGCCATAATTTCCATTTCCTGCACAGTCTATCATCTGTTGGGTACTGAGGTCGGATAGCGTGCCTGTTTTGATCGCATGCATAGTTTCAATATTTTCTACTGAACTGAAAGCCCTGAAAATCAATATCAAGAAGTTAAGTCGGATTTGATGAATTTAATCCTAGTAACACGGGCAATCATTCAATCTTTTTAGCGACCATAGCACTGTAGATATTTCACTTACCAACATGCTCCACAGTGGAGTTGGTTTTTGACGGGAGTAACTACTTTTTTCTCTCGCCTGCAAAAAATTATAAATGATACACTATTCACTGAGTTGAATCTATATAGTTTACATATGAATAAATACATTCAACTGATGAAGCTACTATATACTAGTAGCAAAAGCGCATGCATCAAATAAACTAGTTAACCTAAAGTACTATTCGTCTCGCATCTATTCTGCACCAGGTTATCATGGCTCCTCTACGAATCTTCATATGAAGAAATAAAACATCTCAGATCCTACAAAACTTTACTTACCAATCCCATTTTTGAGGAATGTTTAATTTCTTATAGTCTATCACAGAAGGCTTGAATCTCAATACATTGCTGCTTTTGGAAGAATAGACAATAGCTGTCTGAATGGGCGGACCACCATTAATATTCAGATATTTTGCTGTTACAATGAAAAACAAGCTGGATATTATCATTTTACCAGGATGAAAAAATTGTCTCTGAACAAGGGAAAACGATTTTGTCTTGATAGTCTATGTAAAGCTAAGTTAACTGTCATAGAATGAAACTGGATTAATTTCAGTCTAAGATAGCTTTCATAGAAACCAACCCTGTCACCAAAAGTTGGACACCAATAGGGCTCTAGGCCTACCAGGCCTACATCCGTCCCTTTGTGATATTGATGATGACGATGATCATCATAATGGTTATATCACCTTTAAATTCCTCTGGTGTAAGGTCAGAAAACTGTGTGACTCCGTAATAAGCACTCCCGTTGCTATTTGCAGTTGCGTTCAATTTTGCTTGCCGCACTAAATTATCCTATTTCAAAAAGAAAAGTAATGATACAAAAGTAAAAACAAAACGAGATGTTGAAAGCTCTTGAAAGTCCTGTTTCAAGATAATACCATAAAAATTTGATAACACTATTCCCAAATACTTTTAAGTCAAGTACATCATGGTTCCTACAGATTGGTCTTTCCAGAATTTTAGGGTTTTTTTAGGAGAATTCTTTTAATAATCTGTTCGCATCACCATGCCCAAGAAATTGAGCTCCATAAAAACGTGTATCAATTACACCTCTATTCCAGTAAGGAATCCATATATCCATTTGCTTTGTTTGTGTGACTTTATTTAGTGATTCGTCAAACAACAGAACATATTCGTCAGCTGTGGATACGGACTTCTGAAGCAGATCACTAAAATGAGGGCCTATGCCAAAGTTTACGGTATAAAGACACTTGTCTTCACCAAGACTAAACTTTCTAGCTTTCTAGCTTTGAAGCTATTCCACTATCCGGAAACATTCTCCTATACCGTTTATTTTTATTCTCCATCGAATGAATAATTGCATTCTATCGCATCAATAGTGGACAAAATTTCAGCTTTCCTAACATCTTCTGTGACGAGATAATCCGCGATAGCATGGTTACTTGTAGAACCTGACCTAACGGTATCAGGAATTTTCGGTTGGTTTTCAGCAGTAAGTACATCATCAATCCGTTGACAGTTTCTTTGTGACATTTTAAATCTCTCATGTGCCGCAACATGTTTCATCCCTTTTTGGTGTGACGCAACTTGAGATTTGCCCTGACCAGCAATTGAAAATGTTGTCCTACATATCGAACGCTTAGCCGAGTGCTTATCTGTTGTGTACTTCAATAACCAATCTGAGAAATCCGGAATAGAAAGCCAGGCATCATTAAATTTACAATTTCCTTTCGGCATCTTGGAATGTATACGACTGACTGCTAAGAGAAACTATTCGAAGTGTAATTTCCAGTTCATAAATTTTGCTTGAATAATATTCAATTAATTGGCTAACTTAGGGATTTGTTCAATAATTAGTAATTTGTCTATTGGTTTAATTAAGAGCCTGAGGTTTGTGGCCAGTTAAAAAACCGTTTAGTGTCTAACTGTACATGACCAGTAGGCCTACTTAATTAGTGCTTTATAGACAATAAGCAGGAGGTGATTGGATATTCTCTCTATCACCTCCCTGGTTAGTCAACAGTTCCTTCACTAGCCAGTACATTTCAATAATAATAGGCCTTTTGTGTCTGTGTGCTTGCATCTAATCTAAATTACATCTACAATGACCAGTGGAAACAATGAGCTGAATTGAGCTACTAACTTTAACACAATTCAAAGGAATACAAAAGCCCACTATGATGTTTCACATACAGCATCACATTCAAAAATGATCCTAAAATTTTTACGGAGATGATTTCCAGAATTTTAGGGGTATTTTAGGGGCCTGAGGTTCAAAAGCCAGAATTTTAGGGTATTTCTCCCCTAAAAAATGGAATTCCGGAATTTTAGGGTATTTTAGGAATTTTAGGGGCTGTAGGAACCATGTATGTACATTCTGATGGAAAAAAGGCACCAGAGAATTCCAGAAAATCATTAGCCCTAAGAACTAGACTCTGGTTAATTTTCAAAATCGGATCTTTTCACAAACATTATTTGTTGCTGTTGAATAGATGATTCGGTAAATAAAGCTCCATTGTCATTCGGCAGAGATTCAAACCTGATGGCATTGAGACTTAACCACAGCAAAAAACTCTGGCTTATCAGCCAAGAACGCAGGCACATGTGGAGCTTAGCTGATATCATTATAACCAACCAATCAGAAATTGTGTCTTATTCTAGCCCGGATTTTTCCATTTACCCATGACTAATTTGCCTCAGCGATTATTCAAAAGGCAATCCGATTAAGCCAATATGCCCATAGTCTAGTACCTAGCCGCTGTTCCTCAAAAACAACACTGGTCGTAGGGGTCCACACATAACAACGACTGGTAGGCCTATTGGTATTCAGACTAATATGCCCACCTCAACAAAACCTGCCTATTCCTATTTCGAGGCTAGTAGACCATTGGTTTAACGGATTTCCATTGACAAATTGCTATCACAAAACCAGATACGTTTATTTGAAACCTGAATAGAGATTGTTGGAATAAATACAATTTAAATTTGACTTGAATTTACCTGGAATATGTTGAAACGTCGCTTGTATTCATCGGAACCGGGTCGATATGACTTTCCGTACTTTACGATGAATTCCTCAAATAGTTTTTCGTTCTTTGTTTCGGTTGTCATCGGTATGCGGAGGCTGTGGCTGGCCGCAAATGTGAAAATAACGGCGAAAAGTAGCAAACCCGGAACTAACATGGGCGCTGCCATTTTCATTTCCCACAACGCATTGCGCGCATCTGTCACTTCCTTTTGCTAAAGCTTGCAATCATGGCGGCTCAAATATCGAAAAAACGAAAGGTACAATTGAAGTTTTATACCTCTTAGCAAGGCCGAATAACTCTATGTTGTAGCTAGTCAGAAAGCTACGTATCGATTTTATTTTCTGTGCTTGAACTGCGTTATTTGAAGCTATCGATGTCGCGATGTTTGCCGATTTACTTCAGTAGGCATGAAAATTCCGGTCGATTGTATAAGATTATGCTGTTTTATCTGCACTACATTCGCCTATATATGAATTAGGAGTCGTTACCTGACCAGTAGCAACCCTTCCCCATATTTGCAGTCAGTAGTGCTGGCAGATCATTCCTATCTCATGCCAATTTCAGATGATAAATGCTATAACATTTAACGAGTGAGGGTCCATACATTACTTCAATTCTCTTTTTCTGCCAACTATTGAATGAGGTTCAGAATAAGTCCCACTCAATGCAGCAAGATATACTCAATATCAAAGGCTTAACTACGAGCTGGGCAGTAAAGGCGAAGCCAATGTGATAATATTGAAGTTGGCTTGGTAAACTAAATCTTCATGCAGTGGCAGTGCAGTAGGCCTATCAATATGCTGCCTGTCTGTACCCCTCCCCTCAGATAATCATAAGATGATCATGATTTGATTTCCCATTTAGTCTAAAACTCAAAACATTGATTTATTTTCAAAAATTTTTCAGTTAGGCAGATAGACCTTCAATGACAATAATCATTTCAGTCGTCTAGTAGTTAGGAGTAGTTTGCAATCGGCTTATTTGCAGGGATCAAACTGTATTTTAGGCCATCATCTATGGCTCAGCTTGGCGCTGCTACAGTCATCCTGTATTAAATCTTATGCTTGCGATGTATTTCACAGTTTGTTGCTGACGGCGTGTTCAAGGCCGAGTTGAACGAATTTCTAACCCGTGAGCTCGCCGAAGACGGTTACAGCGGTGTCGAAGTACGCGTCACGCCGACCCGTACAGAAATCATCATTCTAGCCACGCGAACCCAGAACGTCCTTGGAGAAAAGGGACGCAGAATCAGAGAATTGACATCGGTCGTTCAGAAGAGATTCAGCTTCCCGGAGGGTACAGTCGAGGTGGGTATTTACGCATATCCAGCATAGCTCAACCAAGTGCTTTACACCACTGTTCGGATTAGAAAAATCATGCCATGATATGAATTGGTTATTTAGAACAGTATTTTCATTTTGAGAGACTTTAGTTTAATGGAATGTGTGCAGTTAAAAAAGAGTAAGATAGCTGTGTAGGCCACTTTTCAAATGGGCCATCTATTAAGAATATGTACATGTGCATGTCCGTTTCACTCTCAGTGGGTGTGGTTGTTTTTGGAAGGGACAACGAATCCAAAACGAAATCTGCCGATGGATTAAATAAGGATCAATCCCTATTTTAAGATTTTAAAAAAGGATATACGTAACACATCAATGGGGTTGTTGCTTCCCATATGTACAGGATTTGATCTGCGCGGATTCCGCTTGTGAAATGACTTTCTAGACTTGCTTAGCTTATCTTTACATATGTCTTAAATGATGGTATCTGGTTCGTTAACGATAATAGAATATTGGTAATTTCTTATTTTACAGCTGTACGCCGAGAAGGTCGCCACACGTGGTCTGTGCGCTATCGCTCAATGCGAGTCTCTCAGATATAAACTCATCGGAGGTTTAGCTGTACGAAGGTATGTAGTCGCATTTGACCGTTGAAATTCTGTACTACATTTTGGTAGCATTATTAGAAAGAAAATAATCGAATGATCTGTACTTGATCACTACCAAATAGTATATGATCCTCTGAAGTAAGCGTGGTTCTCGATACCAGGAAATAAGGAAAACTGAATATTTCCTCAAACCTAGTTTCGAAATATTTAGGAATTCTGTAGATTTTTCGGCAGAATTCATGTTGCGAAGTTCTCGTTTATGTCAAGGGCAAACTTCAGCAATTTTGACATTCCCCTCATCAACTACCATCACTAAAATCTAGACATCCTTGTAGTATGATGGTAATTTCATTTTCATGAAGTCCCATTTGGAAAAATTGAAAAATCACCCATGTAATAATATATTACTTGGGAAATACCTGGAAATATTGAGTTCCATATAACAGTGACAAAAAAATGACTGGACTGATCCAGGTTAAAAATGTTGGATCTTCTGCACTTAAGTTAGAACTGTCGATTAATTTCAGGGCTTGCTACGGTGTATTACGTTTCATCATGGAAAGCGGCGCTAAAGGTTGCGAGGTAGTCGTATCCGGTAAACTGAGAGGTCAACGAGCTAAATCGATGAAATTCGTCGACGGTTTGATGATCCATTCCGGTGAACCGTGTAACGAATACGTCGACATGGCTGTCCGACACGTACTTCTCAGACAAGGTATATACTGTTTGGTTGGGCCTAATGCATACAATGCAGGGAAATGCGTTTCTGTGCGTTTCGCCTTGTCATGTGCGTCTATTTAGAAATTGGAACATGTGTGTTATGTTTCTGTGTTTCCCTAATGTCATATGCGTTCATTAGAACCATCCATGTTGCATGGTGTGCGCTGGGACTTGATCCTTACCATATAGTAATCTTTTTCGAGGTCTTGAAAGGTGGTGAATTTTCATGTAGGGCTTCCAAATCAAAAAGAGGGCAGTGACGAATTACAAAACAAAACTACAAATATATCTACAATTTATAATATGTAGACCTTTACGTTGGTACTATATATTTCACCATGTTGAGAATAGAAAAAAATCCAAATAAACTTGAGTAAAATTTGCCGATATTTAAGCAGATATGATCGAGTTGGCCAGTACCGAGTAAGGAGTCGACTGTAACTTTATTGTATTTTGTGTGAAGTAGAAATGATATTTTACTAGGAAGCTTATCGAGTGGTACAGTGAAACCTGATGTTACACCGAACTTGTAGGGGCCAGAAAATCTGTTCGTTATAACCGATAGATCGTTATATCCAGTATGAAATTATTAGAATTGACGAAATTGTAGGTTTGTAATAACCGATAAGTCATTATATCAGAGGTCCTGATTCCACTGTACTTCTATACAACGTACTTCACGGGACCAGAAAATCTATTTGTTATAATCCATAGTTCATTTTATGGAGTGTGAGGTTATCGAAATAATCCTATTGTAGAAACTTATAGGTTCATGGTAACCAAAAAAATCATCACATTCTGTATAACGAGGTTCCACTGTGTTCTAGGTTCCATTTTCAAGAATTTGAATGATAACTGAAAAGCGATTATGGATTTTTCCCTTCTAATATGTCGTCGTCTGTTACAGGTGTTTTGGGTATCAAGGTCAAAATTATGTTGCCGTGGGATCCTACCGGTAAACTCGGACCGAAGCGCCCGCTGCCTGATCACGTCAGCATCGTCGAGCCGAAAGAAGAGACCATACCGGCCGCTCCTTACAGCGAACAGAAAGGCGGCAAACCTGCTGAGCCATTGCCGCAATAGATATGTACAATAAAATACGACATTAAAAAAAAATGATACGGAAAATGTTTTTAGTTTCGTTCTGTTTTGTGGAGTTATGAAGTGCACTTTCGATCACCCACCATTATTTGGACCAATGGCCTTTTGGTGGAGGTTGATCTTCAACTGTTTTGTTGGCAGATGAAAAGGTTCGGATTTAATTTCACGAATATTAGTTTGATTTTGTTCATTATGGATTGCTGAGGGTCGAGGAGTGTGGACGTGTTAACCTTGGCCAACTAGCGGATCGATAATTCTACATCGGGTACTACTTTTATGGTTGTAGTAGTAGTAGGGCGGGTTCGAATCCCATAATTACGAACAGGTATTCGCCGTCTATTTATCAAATTACACCCTAAAATTGATGGTAGATTCCTGGTTTGATTATTTTCTCAATGGAGGCTAGTGAGAAAATCTAATTTAGGATCATATCTATGAGTTTCCCGTGAGACGATATGTAGAACAAAATAGTACGTTCGCGCATGCACACATAGAATGCGCTAGAATTTGCGTGGTGTGCCCATCTGAACGGGGCACTACCGAAAAATTACTGGGGAAAATCCCATTTTTCTCCCTTTATTTGGAAATTTTATGATTTTTGACGATACGCGATGGAAGCAGCACAGTAAATTATACGTAATCACCGCTTTTACTGAGCTATATGCTCTTGTGTTCGCAAGAAATCAGCATCGAAACGGGTCAGGTAATAGTCTTTCATTTCCTCAAATCTGACGTTTCATCATTAAACATAGGCCCTATTAAATTAGTATTGGCTCTAGTTAGTTACCTAATCGTTGGCTTATTTATAATGAATGGACCGAAAATGCTATGATGCCGGTTTTCTGCCAATCGATTTCGAAATTTAAAACGTTGAGTTCGAAGCAAAATCCTTAACCGATTATAGGCCTAATGATCGAGGGCTTCAAATGTATAAAACGTTCTATATTTTCGGAATATTGCGGTTGTTTTGTAAATCCATACGATCTTCCAGCTTTGCAAATGCGAATTTTGTTATTTATTTTCGATCCAGGCGATTTCGGCCCTAATTTTGCGTTCAAAGACATATAATTCACGAACTATTCATTCGAAGTTAACAGGATTAGTTTCGTAAGAAGCAGGAAGTTTTCAGCTTTCATATCATGCCTGGATTATCGAAATTGGATGAAAAATAACAAAGTAGTAAGCGACTGAAGTTGAGAAGTGTGTGTGCGTCGTTAGCTCCCTTGTTATTTTATAGGCCTATATACTATGGACATTGGATTAACAGATTATCGTTTTATTACCTACAACTCTGATATGAGGTTGCTGACTACCTATCCTCCTGATCTCATATGAGTTTTTTATCTTAAAATAGGGATTGACCCTGTTATTTATTTGATTAGTAGATTTCATTTGATTTTCTGTTTTTAGAGAGACCTTCATCCATTAAATTTGCACCATTGGTTCCCCGTTCCAGATCGCCTTTCATTTCCTAGAATAACTTAATTTTGGTGTTGTTACCGGTTTAGGTTCTGTGGCTAGTAGGATTGGTGGACAGTGATTGTGTACTACAACAGGATGAAACTTTGTAACGAACGACTTCAGCAGCTAGGCAACCGTCTGGAGTTGGCTTTGACTCGGGAAAAGAATAACAAGAATCCTTTCAACGTGTACAAGCGACTGATTCCGGTGAGTGTGACTAAAGTCAAAATCAGTTTAATCGTCATAGCTGGGATGATTGTTGTATTGACAACTTATGCTTAGTTAATGGAATTGGAAACACATAAGTAAGGACTAAAAATAGTGGTGAATTAAGTAATGTGATGACTTCAAAGTGGCGTCCACCCAGTTTCATTTTCACCCCATCCCCTGAAAATTTTCTGCCCGGACCTATTAGAGTTAATCAGACTGAGTTAATGATTAATAAACATTTTCACGCCTATTCATAGCCGTTGCATTAGTTACAATGATTGACTACCATACCAAATTAATTTCTCTACAACCACAAAAGCTGGTACATAGATTCTAGCGTATCGATTTCTAGTGATATGATACCAGGAAGTTATGATTTGATTACTGTACACAGGATTTGAACCCATGACCAGATATATATCTGCGTTGAATGTTCAAACCATTCATTCATTCTGTTCCACGCTGGTGAATTTGTTTAGCTCCACAGTTTTGTTTAGATAACCATTTAAACACTATATTCGTGTTGTGACGGAAATGCGTAGAGAATCCCACAATAAGGATGAAAAAAATAATATGGAGTCCGAAAAATGTTTCCTTGAGCTATTAGTTTATTCTACATAAAGTGCTAGCTCAAGGAAACGTTTTTTGGACTAATTTTTTCCGATATTATTGTAGGATGCTCTATACGTTTTGGTTAGAACTTTGCAAGTTAAGATTTTATTTGATAATGTTCACATCTTTCGTTTGCGATGGAATTTGACGGCCTGTAGGCCTATCGGTTCCTGTGGATCACCGTATAAATATGTAGGCCTATATGTGATCGTTTTCAATTTCAGGGTAAAGATGTATTTCCTCAGCAGCGCGACCAAGCTGTCCTATGGATAATGCGTCTTTGCGACAAGTTTCATTTTTACCCGGAAACATTCGCCCTCAGCATAAACATTCTTGATCGAGTTCTTTCCTCAGTCAAGGTAAGAAACTATCGGGTTGTTGAAACGGTCAACCATTCCAATATATAATACGTAGAGAGCGATGATATGTTCGAGGTTGTTCGTTTATTGACATATTTTTCGATCAACTTATTCCAGGTCAACCCTCGGTACTTGCAATGTATTGTCACGACCAGTCTATACCTAGCTGCCAAACTTTTGGAAGAAAATGAGGTAAAATGTGTAACCTTTGTAATACCACTGTTTTTGTGTTATCAAGTTAAATCAACAGGCTATCAGTTGTTTATATGAAATGTAATATAAGTGTTCTTCCCTTTGCTTGACATTTCCATATATAGGAAGAGAAAGTGTCAATATGGAAACAAACACACTTAATTTGGCTCATTGGTGAATTTTGAACTTGTTGTAATAACCATTGTTGATCCGATGAATTATAAAATTTGAGGTTTCCTATGACAAATTAAACTTAGTAGGCCTACGCGGCCTATTTTTGACAGGTTCTAATATTGCCGCTGCAAATTTTCTTCAATTTCATTAAAAACATGGTATAGATAAGAAAGAAAAAAAACTTCATTCAGTAAATTATTGCAGCGGTAGTCGTTACACTTCCAACGCCACTTATAAACTACTTAGACATGGCTTCATAGACAATAACGATAGGACTCTGTGTGTGAAATGTAGTCATTCCATAAATATTTTTTTACTTGTCGCTTCAGGTAGTACCAGGAACGTTGGAATTTGTAAGAAGTACACAATGTGGCTGTACGGTTAGCGAAGTACTGCGAATGGAACGAGTGATCTTAGATAAACTACAGTGGCAGATCAACTCTAGTACAGCCTTAGACTTCTTGCATATTGTAAGCACGATTTACTGATTTCTTCTTTCCCAATTGTTGCGTTCAGAGACGGTCTGATTTTATCCCTTGACGGGAGGATTTGATAGATTTGATCCATTTATCTTTCAGTTCCATACGATGCTATTGTCCAGTAATCCTCAGCTATTCGGTAGCCACAGCCACCTGACCCCGGCGTATCAGCTGTCAGCGCTGACCACGAAACTCAAGTTCTGTTTGGCCCATCATCAGCTGGTCGCTTTCAGACCGTCCACGCTAGCTTTGGCTGTTCTCAGTCTCGAAATGGAATCGTACACCGGCGAATGGTTCTCGCTGACATGTTACCTCCAACATTTGGCTCAGGTAAACTTTCATATCCATGTTATATTATTAGAAATGTTATTGCATTATCAACATTGAGTCGAGAAGATGCACAATATCCGTGTAAGATGAATAACGAGAGAAATCCCACTATAAATTCAGATAATTAAAATACATATCATCTTATATTTACCTTAGAACTTTTCATTTTTCGCTGGATTTATAGCAGAATTTTTCTTATTATTAACATTGTTGATATTAGGTGTTTTGAATTTCAATGTTTTTGAGATTGTCCCGCTACCCCCCTAGGGAAATCACCACTGGGGTAAAATGCATTTCCAGACATCGATACCCCCTTGAATCTGACGTTTTGACCGGAGAGAAAGTCCATTTTCAGGCAGAAAACCCATTCCTTGAAGTGTGTAATCTACTAGGGTACTCGTAAACCCAGCTATCCCGCCAGCTGGCGTGACGAGCAGTAGGTCGTCCGTTGTCAAAACGAGTTCATTTTTAGTGAACTTTGAACTGGATTTTTAGACTCCCCAATCCATATATTATCACAGCACCCGCCGAATATACAATACTTTCATTCTTCTACTCGGTTATCGGGATAGTTTTCTTGAATAATTGATTCATTTAAAAGAAAAGTTAATTTAGATTTAATTGAAATGTAGAACAAATCGAATGCAGACGATCAACTTTACTTAACTGGCAGATCCTCCCTGCCATACCTGGAATCCTCGATTGCCACAGTAGTACTGCGGGTACCCCATTCATGGTTCACTGCAGATACGCTAAGCGTTAACGAGGTTCATCTTGAAGTTGTCACGATATCAAAACATTCCCAATTTTCGTTTTCTCATTTCATCAGATCGATTCTCGTCGGCTGATCCACTGTCGCGAGGCGGTCGCGTCGTGTTTGTCGAGCAGCCAATACAAGAAGAACGTCGTCTACCGCTTCAGTCTCGAGGCCGTGAACAAACGAGTGAAACGCAGTCTCAGCGAATCGGACGACGATCCGAACATCTACGACGGCATCAAACGGTTGTACAACAGCGAAGACGGCGGCGGTGGCGCGATGAGTTGCGGGCTCGCCGCGCGATGCGGCGCTGACGATACGCCATGTCCTACATTGAAACCAGTCGAAGTTAATTAGATAGCGACAACGACCAACTGCACAACTACCGCGTATTAAACGACAATATTTGCCCTGTTTTAAATAAGATTATTGGTCGGGTGTTATTTGTTTATTTTACATGTATTATTGAAAACTCCGAGGGTTACAATTTGCCTTTGAAATACTGTACGGTAGAGACTTCGGTTGGATCTTTTTCGACCGTAACAATTCGTCCGACCTGTCGATATATGGGATACGCAATCGAATAAAATTTCTCCATATATCCAAGTTGATAATGTAAAGTTTAAATATCCAAGTTGAAAAGTAAGCATAATTTTATTAGAGGTAACCAGACATAATCGCGCGGAGGGTCCCTACAACTCCTTGATTCCTTAAAAACTCCTTCAAAAAGGAAAATGCTTTTTAAGATGCTTGAAACTCCTTTGATTAGAACGAAATGTTCAAAACTAAAAAAACTACTTCAATTTTGGCATATATACAATTAGAAAGTTTTGACTAGTTTATAGTTGTACAGTAGAAACCAAGTTTAGGATAGAAATTTGCTTACAAAACCACTTGAAGTTTACCGCGATAACAGTGTACCAATTTAGGAGGAGTCTACTGTAATTGAGATGAAAATGATGCAGACGCTTCCTCGAAATTCGAAATTTTTTAAAACTCCTTGGAAACCCCTTATATCCAGGAATTGCTGATCTGTAGGGACCCTGATACAACAACCTAAGTCTAAAGCTTAGAGTTTTGATCTATAGGTTACTGTAAACTATTTCGGTCACCTGCAAATTCTTTTTCGAAAAAAAAACGAACTTTCAGGAAATTGTGCTCTTTCGATGACTTTTCAATACGTACGTATGTATACGTTGGGTGTGTGTGTGTGTGTAATCATCGAAGACGAATAGCTTTTCGTCGTAACGCTATCTCCGCCTTCATTTCGCCGTCTGTTCAACGCTTCGTCGACTTTACTCGTGAACGCGCGACGAAACTCAACGAAGCGTTGATACACGACGAAATGTTATCATCGTTTACCTTCTTGCGATACTCGTCGATTTATAGTCGTAACGGTATTTCGAAATACCGTCGGTGAGTTTTCTCGATCGAAAATTTTTTACACAAAAACATCTTTTTTTTCTCAGTTGATGTAAGCATTGCTGGAGCATCTCAATCACCATTTTATCGAACGGTAGTTTCTACCGTTTAAGGGTTTAAAAAAAACAATGCGCCAAACCAAAGAAGATTTCTGAACTCTTAAATCTGACTTATTCCAACCCCTCTTATAAAAATGGATCTACTCTATTTCATTTTTGGGATCTGGCACACTCAGGCATATCCACATGTATTCGGTTTGGTGAATGTTTTATATGCAACTGCAATTTGTGATAAGATTCTACAACCGGTAGGCTACTCAATCGAATTAATTCAATTTCATTGACAATTTCAACGAGGTTGGCAGGTTTCTATTACACTGTTGGGTCCAGTGCCTCGGTTACGAGTTGAAATCAGTTCATTTTCAGAGTTAACTCGGAGTGAAATCTGAACTCAGAACTCCGGAACTGGGTCCCGCTTTGAATCGATTTGCGCTAGTGCAACGAGATTTAATTTCATCCCATAACGATAAGAATATGATAAAAAATCTTCGATCGAAAATGTACTTCTTTCATCATCGAAGAATTTTAGAAAAACAACTGATATTTTGACGTACTGAACGATGGCTTCTGTTTTAAATATCCGCGACATCGAACTCGATGCTAAATTCTCTCTCTCGCGTACGTGCGGATTTTTCTCGGGAACTCCCGACGTACGGATTTCGGTTAGTTTTATTAGTATGTAAATTATTTAACGTGTAATTATTCTTAGGTTAGTCTTAAGTTCCTATTATGAATAAAAAAATATCGTAGTTCAACAGGTGCTCTTTGTGCTCGGCGGTCGCCGGTGCCGGAACAAAATACTGTACAAAAAAAATTATAAAAAAACGGTTTTTTATACGAATTGAAAAAAAATGTATGTAAAAAGTTTAAAATGTTAGCAAAAAAGCTCCAATGGACCACGCCTTTTGTGGGGAGGTATAAAGTTATTTTATTATTATTTTGCGTGTTGCGTCTTGCTGTGTTTGATTGTGTTGCGACGACGACTGGCCGTAAAAAAAGCGCCAAATTTCTCTCGGATGTCACGATCTCGCAAAACGAAATATCAACGAGTTATATTTTAATATATTTCCCCTTAATCAGGACATTTTTCGGGTGTGCTAGAGAGCGAGTTTGAATGCGAGCTTAAAAAGAAGATAACTGCATGGATAGATCTGGAGGAGTCAATATTATTGTCTATAAATGTTCTCAACCTTGTGTGCTCGGGTCATCTTAGAAAGGCCTATGCAGTAAATAGTCTCAAATGGTCCATTGCAAAAAATATTGTATTTTATCATCATTTGTTTATCTTTCACTATGTGTGTTACTAGTATTATTTCATTATGTATTGTTACCGGTATCATCATTTTTGACCGTATCGTCCTGTGTTAATGTCATTGTTACGTATTTATTACCAACAGTCAACTGATCGGCTGACTGATTCAAAAGACTTTTGATGATGAAACTTTTGTCACACTCAAAAATTCAGTCGGTTTCAAGAAGAATCTGGTAGTCATTCCATAAGTAATTGATTCCCCGTTTATATTCTCTATACTGTGTTTGTCCTGTCCACTTATGGTTCTAGATATTTTCTCTGTCTCTGCGCAAAGATCGAAATGAGTGCCAATATTTGTTGTTTTCGTTAGCGTAGAATGACCGTAATTATAGAAATAGAACCGTTTCTACCGTTTTCCGGTCATTCTTTATTTATCATTAAATTGTCTTGTCGTGTGTTGTCATTGTGTGTCTTCTGGTGTATGACTTCAAAAATCGTATCAATCAAAAATAATCTATCAGCCATTATTGAATGAAAGGGCCCGATTTAGGTGTGGAGCTCTTATTTCTGGCTGTATGCGTGCATGATATGGTTTCTCATTTGAAGAAAAAAAATCGGTTTATTGCATGTTATGTAGCACGGGTCACTGCTTAGTCATTGTGTGGCTTAGATACTGTTCGGTGAAACTTAGCAAATTGATTACAATGAGATTTGTACTTTTTAGGGGTCTAGTACAGTAAAATGGGTCATTCATAAAATGCACGCTCCATATTACGCAAGGGTCATATTTGACTCGGGAGTCCGATCCGGGCCAAAACTTATCCATTTGATAGCCACTTATGGATTGCTTTATGAACACGTAATTCGATACATAGAAATGAGGCCCGGGGTAGGTTTGTAATGAATCCGCAATGTTTGCCATCTTATGAATGACCCCTTACTAAGTCCTTGTCAATTCGCTAAGACGGATTGGTTTGGATTGAGTTTTGTTAAACTTGTATCCTGAGTATGGCACTCACTGTCGTATCTTATCATCTAATCATTCTCATTACTATGGTTAGGCAAGACCTAAGTCGAGCCGGCTTAACTTGTATTTTTACCACTCCCTAGTTTGTGAATCGTTCAATTCGTTTTTGTCCCACGTGAGTTCGGCGGGCTCGACTGCGGTCGGTGTTGTGTATTTTTCTTTTGTTAAAGGGGATAAATCATTTTTTTTTTTTCAAGGCAGCTGAAATAACGGGAAAAAAATTATCATTTATCCCTTCGTAAATGTCAGCGTCGTGAAATCACGATTCTCTTCTTAAACCAGGGCAAACCGTTCATAATCGCGAATATACATAGAAATTGATAGTTACGTGTCATTTCATTTCGCGGCATATTATTCCTGTCAGTATAGTTTACCGTTTTGCTTCATCTCTTTCGGTAAAGATATACCATTCGAAACATAATATTTGTGTATGATTATTCCTAGAAAGACCCAAAGACAGAATCGAATGTTTGTTTTTTTTTTTTTAATCGGAATCGAACTTGCGCGTAATTTCCATTGAATTTGCTCATTCGTACGATATCGCGGTCAGCTATGCAAAGTGTTTCGATGGCCGAGTGTCATTGGCGAAAGAGAATGTTTTTTCTACTTTGATACTTCTTTTGTAACAGCTGTACGTAGTGCTACTACTCGTTGCGAAAGACTGTCTACTACAACTACAAGCCAGGGTAGTCATGGGTCATCGGATCTCATATCGGGAACAGGTGCGTATATCGTAATGATTGATTCGCGCAGCGAAAAAAAATTCTTGTTTATACCCTAAAAAAATCAAATTAACCTGAATTTAACGATGTCTTTCGGTTTAGATAATCGTACGGAAGTACCCAAAATTATTCATGTACCTATTGTGTAGGGGTGAGTTTCACACAAAATTCTCGGGTAGGGATTAGAAATCTCTCTAACCAGAAGGTTTTCGTCGTCTCCTCCGCGCCCGGCAGCGATGCGACGCGCGGATGACCGAACGAAACTCGAGCAAAAAAATGACCAAAAAAAAAACTTGGAGACGATCGTGCTGTGTAAAACATAGCAGCTTTCAGACAGAGTTTCAGTTAGCCTTGCGCCGTGTTTCGCCGTGAAAGAAATATGAAAAAAGATTGCCGGCTTACACTCGGTGCAAGGTTCGAAAACGGGAATATTTTATGTATTAAAGTAGCTTTGTTTTAAAATCTACGGCATATGTTGACGGCTAAAACGATCGTTCGTTTCGGTCGTCAGAATAGCAATAAAAACAGGTGCATTTTTTACGGTGCGAGATGGGGGACACTTACTGCTGAATCGTACTAAACGACTACTACTTTAGTATCACTCTCCGTAATTGTCACACTTATCGCGACGAGAAACCCGGTACTTACTAAAAAATCTGCCCGTCTCGCATCGGATATTTGCGCGTATTGTTTATATTGTTTGTTACGATGGAGAGTGAGATTATATTAAAATAAACGTGTCTCCAAACAAAATCATTCGATCTTTTTTTCATTCGATTTGGTGTTCTATTCTTTGGTGTTCTATTCTATGTTTAACCATGGGCTCTAAAACGGTGACGTCACATATACGAGGAATGTACGGAAAACTGTAGCTCGGATACTATTTTGCCAAGATCAACGGAGGCATTTTCACGTTCCTTCATTTTTGAGTTCATGGTTTAACAGGTTCAATGATTTTTCCAGAGAAGACTTACTTACTGCCTCTATTGTTTCAACCCGCTTAGGTCATTTGTTTAACATGGGACGAGTGCAATTTCAATAGTTGTCTTTTCAGGGGCAAAACTGTCATTACTGATTGGCCTGTAGTTCTTGATCAGAGCCTGGCTCAACTAAGTGACAAGGGAAAACATAACACAGGGGAATAATTTCTCTCATTGGAAAACAAGAGAATTTGATAAAACACTGGGAAATGGTGTCAACGCCTTTTTCCCTGCTGATTGTGTTGTATCTCTTGTCACATCTTTTCAACAATTTTCGTTTCATGCGAGTTAATTTGAATTCCTATAAGAATAGGATTCTTATAGACGGTTCCATAGTCAAGACTTAAGACCAAAAGTGGTCTTAAATCTTACGACTGACCTTAAGTTGTTAGATTGGCTATAGAATTAAGTTGGTCTTAGAACGGTCATAAGTCTAAGCCTTGACTGGAACCAGCCCCTGGGCTAGCTAACTACTTGGCTGAGGTAACAACACTGGTCTCTTCTACTGATGTTTATCAGAACATGGGGAAAGTTCCGATTTTACCGGGAAAACACAGGGAACGTGGAAGTGGATATATTGTGGTCGCCCTGCATTATATTGCATTGAAATTCAGGGCCGTCGGAACACTTTTTTGCTTAACAAAAATTTTTTCAAAAGCACGCTGTACCGCGTAGCAGCTCATCGTTCTCTGTGTACTATAGGTGGTTGGCTCACGACTTCTCATGCTCCAGTGAACGAGACCGTGAAATGGCCCCAAAGCACATCTCCGGCGATTGAATTTTCAAAATTTTTCTAGGGGAGGACCCCCAGACCACCCTTCAGAAATAAGCCTCGCCACTGAAAAATTCCTTCCGACGGCTCTGAAGTTTGAGATGGGTAAGCTACAGGAAGAGGCAGTCATTAGTCAATCATAACTGTATGTAATATCTGCCAATGTTCATCTGTCTAAGATAATGAAGAGGGGTGCAGTAAAATAATCGTTCTTGGGCCTCTCCACAGCATTGGGATACAGATACTTCCAATCCAATACACGTACGCAACAGTCCAATAATCAACTAGATTTGAAAGAGAACAATAGGACAACTATGGAATTTCAGTCAAATATATTAATAATTTCATTTATTAAGTAACAGTCAATGATCGATACAATTCCGGAAATTGCATATGAAGCGAAATTACATCGAAGTGAATTATAATTATTGAATTATATATGCCACTAATAAATTATTCGACACAATAAAACTACTGGCTTTTCATTAATCACAATATTCCCTAACCTTTTAAAATCAATAGTGAAAACTTAAAATGCAAACCTCTTGTAAGTTGCGTTCCGATCGTATTTTATAAGTCAAAAAAACCTAAAACCCAGTTATTCGTCGTCAAGTTTTATTCAAGATCAAAACGGAGAAAATAATTAATGCAACGACCATCAACAATACCCATATATATCGCTTATATTTCGTAAGGAAACTCGGCTCTTCAACGATTTCTTTTTTAGAACGCGATTTCCGTTTCGGACCCGAATGAAATTTGCGGTTATACTTTTCTAATTCTTCCTTCTGTTTTCGAACTTCCTCTTCTTTTTTCATTCGCTCGGCCTCCGACGCTTCCTGTAATTGACAATAATATTGAGGATATGCAGCGACTTCCACTAGGTGGGCACTTGTGACTTGTTTTTCCCCCGACTATTCCTAGACATACATTGTTTTCCCCGACTTGATCTGCCAAGAATCCGATCAATTAACACAGTGCGTATGACATAGACGGATACTGTTTGATTATACTTGCGATATAGCAATCTCAACAAATTTCTCTGACTCATCTCTGACTTGAGGCTTTTTCTTACAAAATTCCCTGACTTTTTTAAAGAAAAGAAAATTCCCCGATTTCCAGGTAAGTGGCCCCAATGTTACACATTTGGAATATTTTAGGAGGGGACCCTTCTATAGAATCCGAATGCAATAAGGCCCTCAGTATCAAGATGTATAGTTCAGTTTGCTTAGTGAGAAATCTTTATTGAATTTATGTAAAAACTAGGACATGGCATCAATTAACTAGGCGTCCAGAGACACCATTGCCAAGTGGGCTAAAAACTGGAAATCTAGAAACAGATTTTGCATTCATGTGTTTTGATGTATATTCGCCCACCATCGCAAGACGCATACAGAAACAAATATACAGCGCCACTCGTGATAAAAGTAGTAATTGTACCACATGCCATTCAAATAGCTGACAATTTTGATCAGTTATGTGATTCGCTCATTGGCGTTTTACAATAAGCAGGGTTACTTAGCTTAGTATAAAACAACATGTATGAGTCGTGCATGAAAATATCTGTTGAAAAGGAACATTTTGATTGACAATTTGAAGGATTTTGCGTCCGAGATGTAAACGTAACACCGGCGTACCTTTTGCTTTTTCTCTTTTATTTTCAAGCACGCTGCATCGCAATCGAGATTAGCTTGATGTTTTTGATTCACAACGCAGGCAAAATTTTTCTTCTTGCGTTTACACGGGCAGTGTCTAGTTACTGACTCGGTGCATTCATTCGCTTTCGAACACGCGCCATCGTGACACGATAAAATGCAGAAATGGCCGCACGACATCTGAAGGCAAAGAAAACATTTGAAAAGTGTTATGAAAGAGTGGACATTTTTAATCTGTTTCATTCATTTTTTACAGTCTTGCAAGTTACACATTTTTATTACATGGGAACATCTGTACAAAATTTAAGGGCCCCAAAGATACAAATTCAGTACTAATGTCCTGTTGGGTTCTGTACATACATAGAGCATCAAGAATCTGAAAAATTCAATACACCAGGTACAGTCAAGTTTGCTTAATTTGTTTCATAGGCATCTACTTTGATTACCCATTTGATTTCTAACTTTTGTCAAGTTCGCTTATCAAAGTTAAAATTTGCTGATACGAATTAAGTGGACTTTTAATTGCATTTCATTACAAACCTGCCAAAAATATGAGTAAAAACGAACCCAATCATCAACTTACATGTTTAGTGCACTGTCCCATACAAGATTTCAGCTTGTTCTGTTCAGATTCAGAAGCAGTTATCCATTGATTGCACTCGATGTACAACTGTAAACTGCTGCAGTGACATCTTGTTTTGATTCGGTGTTCGCACGGCGGACATTGCCCCGGGTGACACGTCAGCAGACATTTATGCTTGCATCCGATTGGTCGCTTTCTGTTGCATTGAGCCTCACACATCAAACAGTTTTTTCCTGCCTGTTAAAGAGGATAATAACGAGCGTAAACAAACGATGTCAAAAAGATTCTATATTCCACTTGATCTTCAGCCTACAATTACGAAACACACCAGCTCATGAGGTACTATTTACAGGTTTATCGGTAGTACCAGTAACCTGAAGTTATGTATAATCAGTTTTTCAAAATTTTACTTCTACCAAGAGGAATAGAAGTAGATTGTAGAATTTACAAGAACAAGGACTCCACAAAGCTGCTGCGGCAAGCAAAGAGCCACAAAGTTAGCTTGTGAACAGAATGCTGGATTTCTTCTTTAACTCAATAGATTTTTATAACAAAATTGCACACTTTGAACCCTAAAGATCAATGCTCTGCAGGAGATATTGTCTAAAGACATAATTCATAAACGGCTAAAACATGATTTCAGTTGGGCCTAATTGAAAACAAAGTCTGAAATTTTAGTGGTGGCCAACTGGTGGTATGTCCGCATTCCTTAAAAGAAAGCTGACCCTCTTCAAATGTGATTTCCTCTTGATCCGGGAGAACTTAAATGTCTCCACCAATCGATTGTACCAGGTTCCCATCCAGAGTTATTAGTGAGAATTTCAGTTCATTAAGCAAATGATTCTCTACCTTTTCATTATCACTGGCCCCTTGTACTTTGTGACACTCATGGGCACACGTATGATTGCCGCATGGTAATTTGCGACCGCAACTATTTGAACAGGAATATGATCGTGCCTCGCTGCATGGCATATTGATAGTCTGAAATAAACAAAATAATTTTGTTACCGTTATTTGAATTTCAAGTACAGTTGAGTCCCGATAAAATTTCCCGTTTCTGAACGCCTAAAATGGAGCTAACATTGAGATCATTTGGGCATTTTGTGACTAAGATAAGTTCATTTAAGCGTGTCCCATTACAGGGTTGCTTCTCATTTTACCTCTTACTATCTCACAGGGTGGCCACTTTTATTTGACTTGCATTTTATTTGACATGCATGTTGTTCGCTTTTTGCAGGATCATGCAATCTCAACAATTTTCACAGATTTTGCTTTGATTCTAAGCTTTTTTTTTTTTTTTACAAAATTCCTTTGACCATTTTCTGACTTTTATCGAGAAAAGAAAATTCCCCGACCTTTTCCCTGATTTCCAGTAAGTGGCCACACTGTTTCACTAAGATGTCATCACTCCATTGATTTGACCCGTTTCTCTATAGGGAAGCAAGGATCCTCTTAAAAACTTCATAAGGCTATATGGAGATCGTTCGTGCATTAGATGGCTCATTAGAAACACAATTCCAATATTCATTAATGAAATATATATCATAGATATCAAATTCTTGTTGTGAGATTTACATGTAATAAGTCGTAAAAGAATTTTCAATACGTTATACATTGTATCATATAAAATGAATATAATTTATGGGTTTAAATTCAAATAATAAGATAACTGACACTGTTAGGCTGTAAGGATTCAAGTTAGCGATTAGGATATAAACTAATGGAATTTACCTCGTGATCACCTAAACATGTAACTGGAACTGGCATTTGACATGGTGGACAGGGCTGATCAACCAGTTCGTACCTTATCTCGGGCGCTGCTTCCCACGGACCGCTGCGTTCCACCTATGTAGAGAATAGATAACAATTCCAACGAAAGAAGTCACTCGGGTCCACTGATATCGATCTCATTACTTCAGAGAGCAAAACCCACAGTTGATGATTTAAATGATGTTAAATCATCAACTGTGGGGTTTGCTCCTTAACCCTTTCAGTTCTAATTAATCAATACCCTGAAGTGCGGGAGAAATTTGCAATTTTTGAAAAGTTCCAGCCCAGTGCATCAAATAACAGGCATCCACTATAATGCGTCTATACACCGCTGTGTGGTGTATGATTAGTTACTTTTGTCTAACTGTGTTTGGCAGGTGCTGCCATCTATCATTAGAGATAAAAACTTTTACGAATTGCATCAATACACCGCAGTGGTGTACTAGCAACGTCAGTCACCGATTTATACACCGTCCTGCAGTGTAGATGCAACTGAAAGGGTTAAGTCTATCATAAATATAATCACATCTTCCTTTGATGAAATTTACATGTACTGTTATAAAAGAACATTTGACCGCCCAGTTATTTGCAAAACTGGTAGGAATTTTCTACAATTTGATGAATTGGAAAAAGACCACCTCAAAACACATTCCAGACATACTTAAAATCGTTCACTAAATCTTCAATTCCAAACCCTTACATAATGCTATACCAGAACAGGACTATCACACTATCAAATCCTTTCTATTTTGACTTCCGGTATATGTACCTGGTAACCTTACTATTTCCGCCTAACTCTCGGTCCTGTGCTTACCTTATCGACCACTTTCGTGAATACAGCTATATGACACCGGGCAGGACAAGAATGAGTACAGGTAAGAGATTTCTCACAAACTTGACGACAAGGAGGACAACGCCCAAAATGACATCGATGGGCATCACGAAATTCATGATTACACACCGAAGCAATTCTGAAATAACAATAGAACTCAGTTTTATCGCTCAGGAATTTTCGCCCCAGGAAACGAGACATCTACCCGCGGTACACAGTATCAGAAATTTGGTACATACTATGTATTATGTAATGGGCTATCTGGGTTGGTTTATTACTCAAGGGCCCCAGTTTGACCCTAGCTGAAGGTATTAGAGGGTTGGTACCTCCGATTCACAGAAAAACACAGGCAATTTAATTACAGGCTTTGAAGGCAGAACATTAAATTTTGTGGAAGCCGATATAAGAAAAAATTTCAGGTTTTCAAATAGAAGGGGCATTATCAACCGGCTTCTTTAAATCTAAGAACATCCTAATTCTTCGGGGACAGTTTTAAAGAAAATGGTTTCAACTGTAACACTGGGGTTAACTCTAACTATACGGTAAGTCAAATTAGTTAATTTCGAAGTACGAGTTAAAACCAATCGGTTCTTTTTTTCAAACTTTTTTTTGTCAGAAAACATTTAATAGTGAATCGTGCACTTTTTTTTTTTAGTCAGAAAACACTTACTAGTGAATCATGCACTTTTTTTTAGTCAGAAAACATTTACTAGTGAATCATGCAACACAAGTGTTGGTTGACAAGGTTTTCACATTTTTAAAGATACTTACGAGCATTGTTTTGAGCAGCGAGGAGGTTTAGTGATCTTCTCGCGACCGCACCGTACGACGATCTTCGACGACTTGCAGAAACAACTGACCGTTTCTTTCAACGAACACGGATAACACCGACCTAGAAAACACAGCATCAAAATGTCTGGTTATCTCCGGTTTGACTCACTCGAATCAGCTAATACAGTGGACCCTCGTTACAACAACTTCAGAGGATCCAAAAAGATGTTCGTTATATCCAGTATGAAATTATTGAAATTGTCCTATTTGCAACAAGATTCTAGGTTTGTTATAACTGATAAATCATCATATCGAAGGTGTATTTAACGAGGACCACTGTACACCATTTACCAAGTGTTTCATGGATTTTTGTCCATTTCCAATTTGTAGAATGAAGAGGGTTCTAATCTGAATTCGCAAAATGTACTCGACAACAAGGACAAGTACACCAGCATATCCAAATCAGTTATTGAAGCACTTAACTAGTAGGCATGCATGAAGAAAGTGTGCTATGGAGTGCACATCCTAAACTTAATAAAAATACTAGACGAGATGATAACATGATGCCATTTGTCAATATAGATTAAAATATAACCCCCAGGGAGCTCCTACAAAGAATGTGTCAGTAAAGGAATGGAGAATGAATAGAGGACATCACATTTCCGGTGCCCATTTTTTGGAAAAGTGGCCTATTCTGAAGGTACTATGGTCATAGTCACTCATCAGAATTCAAGAGAGTAGAGGAGCCGACATACCTGTATGACATCGACTGTTGCATTTGTGTTTCTTGCAGCCGAGATTTTTCGCACACGGCTGTTCACACGGTGGACAATTACCGTCGCAACACTGAAATGAAGACCAAAACTAAAAATGTCTAAAACTCGACTGTGGGTTTCCTTCTCTCAAATGATGAAACACATTTGCAGGGCTTGATTTTGTCAGTATCCCGGTATCGCAATGGTACTAGATTTTTTGTCGGGATACTAAACATGGAAATGAAACAAGAAATTTCGTATTTCACCATCAGAAAATGTTTAATTAAATTCTCTTCTTGATTAGAAACTTAAATCAATGACAAACTGAGATAACAAACTTTGATGTGGGATACTGAAAATAGAGGATCTTGTATCCCAAGAAGTTACTCTAGGTATTGTATGTATCAAGCCTTGAATTTCAATGCCCCAATCATTCTTCCAGGTATTTGGGAGCTGGTTGTAATACGGCTACCACATATCTCTTGACAATGTCACATTTGTAGAAAATTTTGCAACATATCGTGCATAATGAAATAGATGGTACACAATGAATTACCTTTCGTTTACAAGAATGTCGACCACAATCCTTAGTTTTAGTACATCTGGTGTCACAAATATAGTCCTTACAACACAACACTTCCTTTTGCCGCGCCCCGCATTTACATCTTTTAGTCACCATTTGCCGACACTGTGGTCAAAAACAAGGATCCATCAACCGAATGAAGACACTCAATCAAACGATATGAAAAAGGAAACTTTTCACTTACAGCACCACAAGGTCCAGTGTGACATCTTTGCGCGCAAGTATGAATTCCGCAATCTAATAGTTTACCACACGTGTCTCCGCAAGTCGGTATATCTTCAGTACAAGGCAGATGTAACTCTAGAAATGACCGAAAACTATAATTGACGAACTGACCGGTTTATTTTTCTTTCAATCAATCTAGCAAAGCACTACTTACTGGACTTTCCACAGGGACACGACCTAGCACCGGCTCTCGGACAAGGTCCACAACTTCCAGCGTGACAAGTTTGCTCGCAAATATGATTTCCGCAGCCTAGAACCTTGCCACAAACCTATAAGCAGAATTTCCATTATTACATGTCACAACTGATTTTGATAAATGGTAATACCAACACTTCAGGAATTATCACCGAAACCTTCTGTCCGATCTGTATCAATATCATTTCTCTCAGGGGGTAAGAAACATTCCAGTCGATTGCGGAGCTAAGGAGTCAGAGGCCCAGGTGCAAGGATATAACTGTGGTCCTGGGAGTCCAACATACGACTTACGAATACAAGTATCTAACTTACAAATGAAACTACCTAGGCCTGTGAAATCACGGGGAACTATTTTCTGTCTGGGTATACTCGTGTATCGACTAACAGCTTGGAAATACCCCCTGAAACAGAATCTTATCGTCCAATCAGGCTTTATGTTGCATTTAGAACCTCACATCAATTATTTTGAATTGAAAATGAACCACTACAGCCAGACATTAATCACCACGCTTTCAAAAAATGATCGCAAAGACTAGCGGTGACCATTCGTCAATAACTGTAATACAGTCAACCCCGCATAAGTCGTAGTCCTCGGGACTGACGATTTTACTACGACTTAAGTGATGTATGAGCAACGTGTATGTCGTATTTTTACGAGTTATCTATAAGTCCTGGTTTTATACGAATTCCGCGAATAACCCGTGAAAATACGATATATACGACGCTCAGATTCCAGCATGGTAAGTCATGTTGAGCTGACAGTGCAGATCCTATATCGCTCAATCAATCAATTAAAGCCGCCACGTGCATCACACTGTAACTGTCTGACCACTAATTACAATGAGAATATTGTAGCGTATTTTTATCTGCTGCCGGCATAGTAGGCTACGACTTACGCGATGTATCTTGAATGGAATCAGAAGATTTGGCTTCTAAAATTGATATGACTTACGTGAAAATACGACTTATGAAGTATGAGTTATAAACATAATTTCATAAGGTTTAAAGAAGAAGAAAATGGGGACCAAAATAATTATACGAGATATGTGATGATTTGGCTTATTCTTCGATGACGACTTATGCGGGGTTGACTGTAGCTTTGTTCAGAACCATACCTTGTCACACTGCCAGACCGGAGTAGCGCATGGACGCTGAGCGGTCTGCTGACCGCACTGACACCGCTGAGTGCTCGTTTTCGAGCACGTTTTACAATCGCCCTCGTGACACGCCTGTTCGCAGCGATGCTGTTTACACGACAGCGTACGCGCGCAAGGTTTACCGCACGACCACGATTTCGATCCGCACCGACGAATCTGCGGCTGTTGTTTGTTACAATGACATTTCACCGACACCGTTTTTGGACACGGAGGACAAGGACCTGAAACAAGATAAAACCATAATCATGGTGTTAACGTACGAAGCTTTCAAAATTTCAATTTAGGGCTGTTCTACTTTTACACCGTCATCCCGGTCGTAGTTGTAAAAGACAATCAAAACTGTTTCACTGCTGAAGGTTTGTATATTTCGTCTCAATCACATCTTCACCCGTCAAGGGATTCGAACCCACTATGCTAAAGCTGTTCGCCGAACCCCTTGACCTCACGAGTCGTTGGAGTCGTTACTAGCCGACCAGAATCCGGTCGTACCAATCACAGCGCTTGTAACAAACGACTTTAGGCTTCTATTGGTTTTCCCGTTAAATGGACCAATCAGCGAACGTTTTACTGAACAAGGAAGTATTTCGCAAATCGATATTTGACGTCTTGCGCAACAGTGCTAGTAATGAAATCACGCTTCGTGAGACCCGGGAGCATGTGGAAGCGAGTTCGGGAGTGATGCCGGACCCCTGGCAAGCGAGGGTGTCTCAATCAGGGATCTGTGTGTATATCTGCGCAACTTACCCGGGTGACAGAACAGCATACATTTGTGACCACAATTTGAAGGTAGCAGTTTGCCGCACTGTTGACCACACGAATGCGGTAACAACCACGGATCATACTCGGGCTCCTCTACTTTACCACAGTAACACAAATACTTCGTCGGACATTCGATTTGTTTGTATTCCAGGCGACAATTAGGACTGTAATGAAACGACGGCCATTGGTTCAAGCGTCACAATTTCGCTTAGTTGCTTTCAGTGCTGACTAATAAATACCCTATAGTGCTGGAGGTAATTTGAAAATTTTAAAAAATTCCCCCCTAGTGTGTTGAACAACGGGAATACCACTATAGCGTGTCTACACTGCGGCGCAGTATATCGTTAGTTACTAGTATTTCACCATGTTTGACAGGTGCTGCCATTTTTCAAGAGAGATAATTACTAATTACATCAATACACCGCAGTGCGGTGTACTAGCAAAAGCTATCACTGATTTATACACCGCACAGCGTAGACGCACTGAAAGGGTTAAGCAAACAAATTTCATTTCGATTTTGCTTTGGAGACTGAATAAGGCCGAATGATTTTAACAGACCAGACTACCTGGTATTTCCATTTTAGAAATCTTCCTCACAAATAAGAGCGATCCGACCTTAAAACTTGTCGCTTAATTGACGATGAACTAGAAAATCATTCTGATTTTTTTGGGGGATTATTTTGATGGTGTTTTTAGGAGTGCTTGAGCTCTAAAAGAGTTGTAATTACTCAGAAATAGGAGTGAAAGTAAGGTCTGTTCTTAACTCTTGGCCTTTCAGTGTTAGTCCAGGGGATTGAATCTTGGAAGTGGAAGAATCATTGTTAATTTGATGATGACTGTTAGGAATCTTTGAAGTCATTAACAATTCACGTGTGCATTATCAAAGTTTCCTGATATCTGTAGCACCAATTCAATAGTCGTACACTGATAGGAATTGGCCATTAACTCACCAGTTCCATGGAATATCGCGGTCGGGAAAGTTTTCATCCGACAATCGAGACTTAGTTTGATAGACGCCGTCTTTAACCCATTTCTGTATGCACGGTATGTGAAACACACAGAAACATTGATTACAACACCAAATCTGCAAAACAGAAATCAACAATAAGATCAACTTCAAATGGTCAGCTGTGGGCATAAAAGTGTATAAGATTCAGCTTAAATCCGAATCTGATAAAACAAATACTGGGTACTTACGGCGTCAGTCTTCCTTATGTTTTCTAAGCAGATCAAACAAACCGACGTATCGGACTTGAAGAAATTGTGCAAGTATTCGCTCGTTTTTCCGATGTCGCCATCGTCTGAAAGTGTGAGACAAATCATCAGTTATTCACATAAAAATTAGCAACTGAAATATCGATAACACTGTCAGCAATGACGGACATCAGTAGAGACAAAAACCCATCACCATAAGAAGAACATCATATGGTTCTAACGTTCAGGGCAGAATACATTTGTTCATCTTCGGAGGCATGTTTGCTTTGTAATAGTATAGTTTTTAGACCAGTCTTACTTCAGTGCTACATATGACCAAAAAGTGCTGGAGAGATAATTGGAAAGTTCCACCCTAGTATGTTGAATAATGGGCGTACTGCTAACAGTGACTACACTTCGGATACCATACTCTCATCTGGAAAATTTGCGTTTTGAAATGTGCTTCCTTTCTATCTAGTCAACACGCGGGACAATCAACTTAGAGGACTTTCTACATCTACATCTACCATAAAAAATAAATAAATTATCGGACTATTTACACGCAGAAAACGACCAAAAAAATATAAAAATGGACAAATGATCTTCAACCTTGTAATATAACTATTTCCAAAATTTCGATGTATTAAATTAGACAGCCAGAAAAATTCACCCCAATCAGTCGCTTGCCGGTTCAGACTGGTTGGAAGATTGTTTGGATGAACTGGAACCGAATTTCCCAATTATGCACTTCGATTTAAACAAAAAATTATGTAAACTCGACCGCCGATCACACAACTGTATCTGTACTTCGATTTCAGATTTCAAAATCAAACCCCCTGTGTAAGGTTACAGACCCACCACAAGGGACACTCAATCAAAAAATCAAACGAAATTTACCAACCAAATAAATAACAGGGACAATCCCTATTTTAAGATAAAAAAAATAGTGCATTTACACTGCCTTACATTGCCATGCGGTGTATCGTTAGCTACTGGTATTTCATAAAAGTTTCACAGGTGCTGCCATCTTAAACTATTACATAATATCAATACACCACAATGCAATGTCCTGGCATGTCGTCGATTTATACACCGCACTGAAAGGGTTAAGACCATAAGAACACCTTGAGACCAAACTAAGATTAACAACCTTTTTTGAACTCAAGTCAAAACTGTCACCACAGAATCTACACTTACCAGTAGAGTCGGCAAACGATTTTAAAACTGTCTGTATAGCCTCTTCATTCTTTATTTCATCTTCGCTATCATCTTCTTCATCGTCTTCATTATCGTCATTGCTATTTTGCTGCTTCAGGAGACGTTGCGCGTTTTCTCGATCTTTAGCTTTGATGTCTTGGAATTTGTCTTGCGCTCGTTTTGGGGCCATGAAATCTGGTTGAATTTTCAGAAGAATATAGAAATAAAGTTAGAAGTAAAGATTAAAAAAACCAAGCGATATTGATCCACCCTACGAATTTTACAAAAAATGAAAAGTTTGAACATGTCAAGTTATGAGAATAGTTCACATCTTGAAGCTTATGGTTCAAAGTTAACTAGGGTCTGTTTCATAATTCACTAAAATCAACGAATCTAAACAGTTTGTTATTGTAATTGGCTGCTTTTGTATAGTGGTGGATCCAGGAAGGGATTTTTATATTAAGCATAGGGCACGTTTTTACAGCCACTGAAAAAGAGACATTAGCCTGTGTGGCATCACAGCCCCCTACACTTGATAAAATGTTGCATATATAGACTGTTATTCAAGATTTTACTGACAGAAATCTTATCATAGAATTGTCTATTTACAGATTATGACAGATGATACTCAATACTTTTCCAATCACCACTGTATTCCAAAGTGCCTAGATCCACACCTGAACCAATGGTTAATTTGATCATTTACAAGTAAACAAGTTAACCAAGCAGAGTTCAAAGACAAACTTTAAAAGCCATCTCACAAATATACATGTAGACCTATCTATTTGTTATTTACCAGTGAAAGATGTCTTTTCTCGACCTGGTGCAGTATTTTGGTTGCTATTATTCTGATTCGTTCTACCTCCTCTTCCCATACCACCGACATTTCTTTGAAATGGATTGAAGTACGCCTCGTCGTTATTGCCATTTCTATTGTACGTTCCTCGACCTCGGCCACGACCTTTAGCGGGTAAGTATGCGGGAGTCCCGTTCATCTTTCTCGTTGTTGGTATCTATTTGGAAAACGATGAAATAAATTGAAATTTAGTCGGCTATCCAAACAACATCGGTCCCTAAACTCTCAACACACTTTTCCGCATCATTCGTGATCGTGCAGACTTCGTATAGCCTATCAGGACCTTACCTCATGACATTTTTAATTGAAAATAAACCAAACACAAGACATTAGCTACGGAGAGTTTATAAATGCTAGAATGATGGAAGGTCATAAACCTATTCAGTGGGATATCATTTTACAGTCAGCTGTTGCACAAGGATTGCCGATGCCATCCTCGCTTGCCAGGGTTTGAATGCTTCCCACTCCACACAAAGCTGCTCAGTGGCCACCAGTCTCTTATCAATAGCTTTGTATTGATAGAGGATCTGCCAGGAAAAACAACGCATCTAATTGGCGTAATACATAGACTGCTCTGCAGCCAACAGTTCACCCAAGAGCTCTTGCGCGGTGTGATAGACCAATGGAGGGTCTGCGGCCAGGACAGGATTTGTGTTGGCTTGAACTTGGCCGGGCGGCAATCAAACCCTGGCAAGCGAGGATGTATTGATGCTAGCCAAATTTCGATATCATGGATAAAAATTGAGAGGAAAATTTTTCTATATATCTAAAAAAATTGATTGCATCAAAAAAACATTGTGTCAGCAATATTCTTCGTTCATGACACGCCACCACTGGAGTGGACAGGCTGTAGTAGAAAGTGTATTATTATACTCAAAGTCCAAGTTGCCACCTGGTTTAAAAATGATAATTGTCTCAAATTCGGTCGATCCTCTGAGTTCCCTACGACCGATACACTTTTACCCAATCCCTGTTTTCCTTGATCTCTTCGACTTCGTGTTTGACAGATAGTTTCAATAAATATCTTTGATTTATATTGAATTTATATCTCAATTTAATGACAGATTCGGTGCGGTTTTATTCACCTATTCATTTACTGGTCGGTTCAAATATCAAGCATGTTATCGCTCGAATATAACGATCGAGAAGCCGATTCATCTGTGAGACGAGCAAGATGCATTTATAAACACAACAACCGTGCGTCGTGAGAACCGCCGACCAACGACTTATTGCAACGCCGCAGTTCCACAAAACGCAAATCCAATCCAATTCAATATATTCGCCTAAACATTCAAATTCCAACTCACCTTTATTACCCCAAACTGTGTACTAAAATAAAAGAATAGAAAATCGAAAACGTTGATAGGCTTATTACTCAACGTACACAAAATATTGCTCGTTGAAGAGCTAAAAATTAGAATGGGCACTTTAATCTGAAAGGGGCAATGCACAAGGACACACAAAACGTTTTTGACCCCATCCTACCGGAATCGGGCCGGGTAATAAAAAAAACAAGGGAGCCAACTCTCCGTCAGATCGGTCGATAGGTAAGTCACTTCAACAGTTCGTAACTTCGTTATTGATAATCCAATCCGCTTCAACCAGGGCCTAAGATTTTCTTAAAGATAACGAATTTCTGCGTTGGACCCGGTTTGACTAAGATTTGAGTGCCTTTATTAAGATTGTTAAATCGTGCGATTAATCCGAAAAAATCGGCAAAATCCAACTGTACCGCACCAGCCTGGAAGTAGAACTTACCATGATCTTTGAAAACAAACCGTGCTTTCGACCAGTAATTCTGAACCGATTTTTACAAACGAGTATGCGAGGGGATGAGCGAAACATTGGTGGTGGTGGGGAAAGGGCTTGTAGTGGTCCTCAAACAGACAATTTGGGACAAAAGGGGATCCGGTCTTTATCTCGGCCCATTTGGATTCATTTTCCATGTGTTCCTAAACGTTTATTTGCAAACATTTCTCCAGACTTCTCAAAGGGCACATTCCCGGCACATTCGAATTTTGAAAACCGGACAAAAATCCACTCTCGACTCAAACTCGCACGCACCCTCATGGAAAAACATATAACGGAAACACTAACTAACGCATTACAGGTTACATTTGACAAACATCTTTTAAGAAATCCCTAGGCCGTTTACCGTTAGGGGCCATTTTTAGTGGATTCGGCTACGACAGAACCGGAGTTGAAAATTCACACTGCAATAAAAGTTGAAGGTTACGAAGGAACGATTATTATCGTAAAATGCGATACCATGATTCAGTTACACGAAAAAGAACAGCTCATATTTTTTGCTTAATTCAAAACTTCAATTCAAAATTTTTGACGACGACAACTGTATGTTCTCTGCAATGAGATCCGAACGATTCAAACTAACCGTTTTAAGCTTTTTCATGAAACTGACCCGCATATCTCAGATTTGTCGAATATTTTTATAGCATATTCTTTATTATGTATAGATCGCAATACATTTTGAAGAAGAAATAATCCAGAACCATCTTTTTCAAAAAGCGGATCTCAGCCGACCGTTGTATCGTTGATTCGATTGAGCACTTACACAATTTGACCGGCTTAAAGTATCCAGCGTTTCGGGTTATCAATGGTTCTGGGGCGGAATATTAGCTCGAAAATTACATCCATTTTTACGTAGCAGCTAGAAACCTAAATGATTGTGTGGAGTTGAGAAAATGTCGTAGTAAAAATGCAACTTTCAATAGCAAATCACTATCAATGGAATGGTAAAATCATGGCGAAACGATGGACGATTCGGTCACCGTTTTAATGGTTTATCCAAATTGATTTTTTTCGAATAAAAATTTCCTAGATTTCAACTCTTTGAATGTTATCGAGATTTAGATCGCGAATAATGTGTGAACAACGTCCCGTATTTGCGTTCACCTTTCAAACCGGCGACACAATCATTACCTCCCATCATCCATAATTCTTCTCGCCATTGTAACGGCGTCGTGAATTTGTTTATGACTTTCTTACAAGTTAGTTCTGATCCGAGTGACGTCCGGACAATGCCGATCTCGACCGACAATAGCAACAGACCCATCAATCTGTTCTGCTTGTGACTTCCAAAACAAATCTTGTTTAAATGTTGCCTATAAAAAGCGACTGTTATAATTAAGTTGCATTTTTCACCACATCTGCGCGTTAACTAGTGAAAGAAAATTTAAATGAGCCACCACATAACATTGAATAAAACATTCATTCGTTCATTGAATTTCGTTGAATGGGTGAAGTTACCGCGAAAACTTGTCCTTATACTTCGCTAAACTGTCCCGTCGACAATCGACGAAAGATTAATATGTTTGTTGAACGAGGTATGCACGACTTGACACACAAAAGCCGTATTTACATATATCCAACACCGAAAGCATTGTAACACAAATGAAATAAACACTCCAGGTTATTCAAAGTAAAAAGTTGATCGAGGGCATATTCAAACAAATCAATTCGCTATACAAATACCGACACCGAAATACACCCTTTATCACACCGTGAATCGTGAAAAAAATCAACCCAGAAGAAAGAAACTGGGAAATCTTTAACATTCTATAGAAAGTCGGGCTGCGTGGTATCTTTTTCAAATTACCGATCGCTCTATGCACACTATAGCAAAGGCACTACATGAAAAAATGCTTTGCCGTCTTCGTTTGTGGGAGACCTTTTTATCTGTTCTGTATGCTCTCGTAAATTTCGTCATTAGGTGAGCAAAATCGACTCCGTAACTTCGAAATGAGCTTGAATCCCAGATTAACTTTCCCAGATGACTTTATCACCAATTTTAGGATAAGAAAATTGATACCTCGTTTCTCCTGTCTGCTGAACTTAAAAGTGTTGACCCTGCCGGCCGCCTATCTACCATGTACCGGTACATAACGTTTAGAAAATTATGATGAAGCTTACCTTAACAGACCCAGCAGCTATAGAAATTAACTGATTACACATCTTATTGCGATTTAGAAAATGACCCGACCGATTAGGAGAAACAAGGTTTTATTTTTGATCTTAAGATAGGGATTGACCCTGTTATTTATTTGATTGGTAGATTTCGTTTCATTTTCTTGAGTTGGTGTCCTCCTTACAAACCCACCACACCTACCGGGAGCGAAACAGGGGTGCCATATATTAGTTACCGTTTTCATCTTCTTCCAAGGGACCGAGCTCCAGTAATCCAGAGAATTGCACGATTTCCATGTCTCCTTTGAGCATTTCGGATACTTACGGTCAAAAACTAAACGGGAAGGAAAACAATGATTTGTATATTTCAACATATTCTACATTTATTTATTTAATTCAATTATTTATTAATTTCCTGAATAATTTACATCAATGAATACCAGATTTATAAAATGACAATAGTTAATTGATTTGTTTTGCGCATACATACATAGACTGACGTAAAATAACAGCAGGGCAGCCGGAGAAAAGCAGAGCTTGTAATATCAGGCACCCTAAAAGAAGACAAGAGGAAATGAAATACACAAAAAACAACATATTGCCCGTAAAGATTTCCACGTGTACTCTTCTGTCCGTAGGAGAAAGAGAGTTCGTGTGCAATTTCACTCGGCTCGGTCCGGTGGGATAAACGTTCTGGACCGAAGACAATCGTCTGCGTTGAGTAGACAAACAAACTACGCGGAGATGATCAGAATTTCATTAGTATCAGGTCAATATTTGTAGTTTACATTTATCCCGAGATAACATCCACTCGCTTCCCTAGATACCGCCAGTATTGATTAACGCGCTCGTTCTCAAATCTCTTAACTTAGCCGATAAGTCAAAAACTAATCTTTTCCATCGGAAAATGCTCATAATTCCGCGTGATCGGCGGTATTCTCATGAAATAATGCGCCGACAGTTCGCTGAAATGTGTAATGCGGTTATTTTATTGGGGATTTTGAGGGATTAGGCGACGAGGCCTAGTGAGTAATTCCTGCTGATGATACGGAGGGTTTAAGGACTGATGACGGGAAAATGATTACGTTTGTATGGACATAGTTGATACTGTAAGACATTCATTAAATGAATTTCATAATCCCGTCGCAAAGTCGCTTGCTTAAGCGCCTATATTGATGATGCTTTTTTGAAACCAATTCCGGCGTAAACGTAAAAATGCGGCAGCGAGATTTGAAAATGAATATACATATTCATAGTGGAACATTTGATAAGATAATTCGTTCAAGAAGTTTGTTTCATACACTCTGTCTGGATAATGTCACGAAATGCTAAGTGTGTGTAAAAGGTTAATCCCATTAAAACGAATTTGTGGCCAAATATTCCACCAGAGTTTGGTTTTTTAACTTTTGAGGTATTTTGATATTTAATATATTTAATATTCCTATTGCTTTCTTTATCAGATTCAACAAATTAACTCTAAGCTAAGACCTTGACTTGTTCCCTTTGATCTATTCATCCAACCTATACATTTTTCAGAGAAATAAATGAATACATTTCCAATAAACGTATTACAAAACAGATAGAATTAATAGGATTGAATTCGTGATTCTAGAACTACATATGGGATACCGAGGAGATTTATAGGAGCTCAATCTATATACTGGGTAAGTATATGTAGATTAGCTTTTACAAATCGTTTTAAAAATGCAAGTCAGTGAGTCTAGATTCGTTTCTCATTTATCACAAACGGATGCGTTCTTTCTCCGCCGAACATTCGAACGCGAGAATGATTTGTTGTACTCATTAAATAGGCAAATTATCTCGCCTCGTATCTACGTTCGATCGTTTATAAATCTGTGTTGAAATTCCGGAATTTGTAGCCGGATTTGTCAGTCTTGGCTTTAGAGATCCATCGCTGAAATCTCAAATGCGGCTGCCTGGATTAAACGCAGGATTAAACTCCTTCGTCGAGAACGTTTTATCAATGACTGGCGAAGATTCACTCGCCTTTGAAGCCGTGATATTTTTAAATTAAGATTTATCTGCGGCAACGCATTAGAAATCTTCAGTGATGTCTAACTTCGAGGGACTCATATACTCCCTATGAAAACCCCAAAATTCACAATTTCCATTTTTAATAAATGACCCGGCTTTAAGGATTATATTTTCGACAGCTTGGAGTGGCCAGTTGTAATAAATTGGGAATAATTTAGAAATTAAGGAATTTCACCGGATTAAAATGATGTGTAGATTGACGATTTTGAGGCAGATGGTGGTATGAATGGAACTTGCCGGCAATTTATCTTTTACACGATTTGTGACAAGAGTTTAAAACAGCAGTAATGAAACAGTCGGTGTCCAAATCTTCACTTGTGCTTTTTTGAAGATGCTTTTGTTTTCGAAAGTCCCTGCTCTACTACCCCATTCGATGTTATATTGTCAAGTAGAAGACACATATTAATGATCGCACTTTGCACCGCTTATGCAGAATAACGAGAATGTGAGAAAAAAAAAATCCGTATCCCTGTGATTCTGGATCTAGCTGTTAACATTCGGGGAAGGAAATATGTGGACAAGACCTAAACTAATCTGTGGCCGATGAACTACGATGGTGTGCTAAATCCTTGTGCGAAAAAACGACTAAATTTAATTATGCAGAAGTTGTGCAAAAAAGGAAATGCAATTTATTATTGAATAGAATATCTATTAGGCAATATGACAACATATGCAGAGTATGAGTCAAAGCAATAACGATTTATCAACTACAAATAAATCCACGTGTTGAAAGTAAATCTTTAGACCAGTCGGTGCGTCATTACTGATGACATAATACGCGAAGATTGATGTCGTCTTAATCACGGCGGATTCGGGACCTAAATATTGATATTTTTGCGAGGAAGTTGACAAGATGGTCAACTTTTAAACCTTTTATGACGAAAGAACGAGAGGGTTCAATGTTCATGAACCATACAATCTATATTCATATAGTCTATATTCAATTTAAGAATTATACATTTATCAATATGATATGCATAAAAAGGATTAGCACAACAAACTTGGAGCGAGGAATACTATATGATGGCTATTATACATACAAATTCAGCCCCGTATAGAAATAAGTCCGATTCAATGAAAATGTCTTAAAACCAATTCACATTGTGGAAGAACTTGTTTTGAACAGATATATCTTCCAAACCTTTCCATCCATTGATTTCCCGCACAAACAGGTGAAACATCATAAGCCGCGATCAAACGGAGACGATTTTGCCCGGGCCTAATCGTCATGGATTAGGCCCGAGTAAATTAGGGGATAAACGGGGATTTGGCCCGTGCCTAATAAGAGAGCGCGTTCGCGCGTAATCCACTTCACAATACTAAAAAAGTGATAAGTGAGTCACTTCCGGAACCTGTAGTAATAATTTGACTTTGCTAAAATTTGGCTCGGGCCTGGTCCAACATTTTTGGTCGGATCAAATTTGGCCCGGACCAAACAGGCGCGGGCCCATTTGGAACCCGTGTGAACAGTTGTTCCGGGCCAAATTTGGCACGAGGCAAAAATGCTCGCGTAATCGCGGCTATAGTGTTAATATCTTTAGCGTCATCGGCAATGCTTCTTTAACCGAGTTAATGAGTGCCATTACGGTAACCACAAAATTGCCGAGGCTTTTCGCGTCGTGTTTTAAAACGACATTAATGTTGAATTTACGTCTCGTCGTATTGCACCGTAAAGTGATTACAGTCAAAGGTTGTCCTGGCTGATAATTGCCGCAAACCTCATCATCAGATCGCACGTCTGCCCCTGATCGCATTATTGATTATGATACGAACGCGCGCGTCTAACGTGGAAAAATAGCGTTTATTAGTGTGATTGCCGTCAGTCGCTGACAATGTATTCTAATCACCCGAGGGATGGTAATTATGGATTATTTTTTGCGTCAAGTGTCATTATTAACAAGAACGATTGCATATTGGCTTTATTGAGTCTCATTTGCCTTTGATAACTTGTCAAGATTGTGATTAACAAGTTTGCTGATACAAATCCGAAGCCACGCATCTTGCTGACCAGCGTGAGAGATGGCCAGAAATCTACAACCGCGGTTTCTACCGCGGCGTCCGGGATCGGATTAAGCAAGGTGGCAATTTTTGATCACGCCAAAGATTTATGGAATGTTGTTAAGTCATATTCTTTACTTGGCCTTGATAAATCAGCTCGTCTCATACTAATTGACTGAAGGAAATCTATCACAGAAATCTCTAATTATAAGAAATCTCTTACTTGGATTTGTTTGACTTTCGTGTGAAAATGTTTCATCCAGAACACTTGTCAGCGGGATGCGTACATTGGGAACGCAAAGAATGGTAGAGCATTGTGTACACAACTAGTTCCAGGACTGGGCGAAGAATGTATTAATGAAAAACGAATAAATTAAATTATTTTTTGTGAATGAATTAACGACTGAATCAGATCATTTAATGTGAATGAATACATTTTTATAACGTTCTTACAATGATAATCTTCTATTCAAATGAACAACACTACACCATTTCTCTTATATAACGTACACATTTGTAATATGCAAATGAAGGCGCTTAAAGATAAAACGCCAAAGAGAGATGAACGTCGAATTTTCTATCAAAAATCGATTTATTGCGCCCTAAAGCGAAGCCTCTTTGACACACCCGTGAAAGTTTGTTACCAAGCCTAAAATTGCAGCATTTAAAAATAAGCAATAAGGACTAAATGAAATATCGATTTGTATGGTAATAAAAAACGTAGATCGTTATTATAATAAACAATGAAGCATGTTGTTGACAAAGGTTTTTCAGGTTGGATAAGGGGGGGGGGTCTGAATTAGTATTCGCTGATCTTTAAAAAGGGTTTTTGATTCTTAAATAGCGCCTGAAAAATCAGAAGTCCCAGCGCATTTTTAAGTCACTATATTTTGAAATGACATATATCTAGAAAAATCAATATCATATCAAATTATGTATCTTCTACAGTCATATTTGGGTTTAGCCCTCCATAGAGTTCCGAGACGAGGACGACGAGAGGTCCCTTTAGCTTTTATTAGTAAAACCATGTCGTGCCACCCGATGATAAATAAATGATTGGGTTAAGAAATCAGCGTTTTCGGTTGCGTGCGCGAAATCCTTGGTTTGCCGGCTGAAAAGATTTCCCCGCGGACGACGAAAGATACAAAGCGATTCGGTCGAAAGATTAACAGCCGAACTTTCGATTGGGCCGATATGCGCGTTAATCACCGAAAACAAATACATCTGAACGCTAGATAAATATTGATATATTAATTTCTGCAACAACATGAATCGATTGAATGCAAACGATCACCTGACACGCTATCGATGTTGATCAGATGAACCGATACCCGCCAAGCAGACGCTCAATCGAGACATGGTTCTTGTTTAATATCTGACCACTAGAATGACTAATGAGGCGTGCAATTTAATTGACTAGATGCAGGTAATGTTTCGATGAGGTTGATTTCTTGGTGCTTCCGATATAAGATATGTCGTTTTCCCTGCCGTATAGGATATTTTGAAATTTATCAACCATTTTTGGACGTGTCATAATATGGTGGCTGCCGATTTGAAAATTATTATTCCAAATTAAAGGGTTGAGAGGCCAAAGAAGAAACTAAAAACACAGCCGCGGTCAGGGAATTGAATCCACGAACCTGCGATTATTGAGATCAGTACGCAAACGACCGACAATTTACACCACTCAGCCGGACAAGTTAATATACGTTATGATAATAATTGACATTGAAATATTTAGATTTAAAACATACTTTTCGAAACGAAGATTTCTTAAATACTACGAACACCGAATGATGATGTGTATAGTGATTACAAAACCAATAAGCGCCTTTAGAATTAAAATTCCCTTATCATATCGAAACAAAGAAATTTCTAGCTAACACTTCTATTTTCATTATGATTTTGCTATTAGCATTTTTTTCAAATCATATACCACGTTTCTCGTATCAATCTTAAAGATTAGATTTAGATTAGTTTCGATGAGTTTGATTTTTTCTCGGTGCTTCCGATATAAAATATGTCGTTTTCCCTGCCGTATAGGATATTTTGAAATTTATCAACCATTTTTGGACGTGTCATATAAGCCGCGATCACACGAGCACTTTTGGCCCGGGCCAAATTTAGCCCGGGCTAAACAGGCTCGGGCACTTCCGGACCAAAAACATCGGACCAGGCCCGAGCCAAATTTTAGCACCAGACAAATGATTGCGTTTGAATTGCAACTGGCACCGGAAATGATCCACTTGCTTTGTTTGAGCATTGTTTAGTATCGAGTGAATGGTTTGCGTGAAAACGCGCTCTCTAATTAGGCACGGGCCAAATTTGGCCCGAGCCTGATCCGTTCAAATTTGGCCCGGGCCAAATCGTCTCTGTGTGATCGCAGCTAATATGGTGGCTGCCGATTTGAAAATTATGATTCCAAATTAAAGGGTTGAGAGTCCAAAGAAGAAACTAAAAACACTGCATCGGCCAGGGAATTGAATCCACGAACCTGCGATTATTGAGATCAGTACGCAAAGGACCGACAATTTAAACCACTCAGCCAGACAAGTAAATATACGTTATGATAATAATTGCCATTGAAATATCTAGATTTAAAACATTCAAAATGACGATTTCTTAAACAGTACGAACACCGAATGATGATGTGTATAGTGATTACAAAACCAATAAGCGCCTTTAGAATTAAAATTCCCTTATCATTTCGAAACAAAGAAATTTCTAGCTAACATTTCTATTTTCATTATGATTTTGCTATTAGCATTTTTTTATCAAATCATGTACCACGTTTCTCGTTTCAATCTTAAAGTTTGATTTAGATTAGTTTAGTTTATTTGCTTACAGTACAGAAAAAAAATTTACAATATATGTGTAGTAAATACATGAATATGTGTATGATGGACAATCCTGTCTATAAATGTCTATAAAATGTCCATAGATTACACTACAAATTTAATTAACTTTACCCTTTTAACTTTACACTACTGACATATATTGATGGCGTGATGTTTCCTTAAAACAAACGTGGGCTTGCCTTTTTTTACAAAATAAACCAGATTTATCAGGGATTATTAGGTTGCTATTAGAATTGATATTGTTGGTTCGATTTGCGCTACTCAATGTGAAACACTATGTCGAGAGTTGGTTCGATTAAAAATCTTCAACTACACCATTTCAAATCCTTGTTTAATATCCTTAAATCCAATGAAATGTCATTTTTCAAGATGAATCGTTGTTACATCAGTGTTTAATCCAGAAGGCCATATCCGTCGCGTGATCTAGCCAAAGTTCTTTACGATTCTGTTCGGAGTGGATTCTTCTCGGACACGACTCCGTAGTAATTGATCATTTCAACATCGATTATTTTTATTGACCTTTCTCTGATCCGATTTGACAATCTGATGGAAAATTGATTAGTTATTTCATCACAAAATGTGGTCGTATTTGACGGCTTAAGAAGCGTAGAATTACATATCATCATTAAAGTTTCGTTTTTTCCAAATTACTCGTCCATGATTATTTCGTGTGTTTTTTTTCGGTTTGAAAACAGATATAATCAATTTGAATTCGTTAAGATAATTAGTTATTTTCGAGTAAATCTGAACCGTGTGACAATAAATGATGTTTTAGTACTAATTGAAATGTCGCGAAAGAAAATACAGGAAAAGCGGGTTTCGAATCCACTCGTGATTTTACCTGGGATTACTATTTAGTGACAGGAAAACGTGATAAATGATATCTTGATTACACGGGAATTCAATTAGATTTTAAACCCGTGTAAGCTTTGTTCATCCGTGTCTGGTCCCATCAATCCAAAGTTCAAATAGTTTGAATTCTCGAATCAGTCAAGAGTTCTGGGGCATGATATCTTATCGTGCGTGCATTTTGGAAAAGATCAAAACGATAACTATTCTGAAGAAACAAAAATTAGATATATCAAGACTAATTATGTGTATAATGGCACATTTCCCATCTCCATGCTTTATTCAATTTTAAGGGCCAACAACCAGTATGCTGGGTGGGGTGGAATTTAATTCAGTATTCAGAATGGAAGAGGCCTATTCCCGACCACCTTCACACTAGATTAGACTCGCAAAATTGCTTTGTACCTTAAAGGGTTAAATGAATCAGTAGTATGCGTTTTGCGGAGATACTTTGATGATTAAAATAGAACTTATAGACATAACGCTACTCGTTCATACTTATTAAATGGATAAATTTAATTAATTTTCAACAAGAAGAGCTATATTGTGCTATACGTTTGTACGATATTATTTTGCCGTAACAAAAATTGTATCACCGTAACAGTTACAATGACAACATCACTTTAATGTCATTTGTTGCGGCCAGTAATCGTTTCTATCGCTAATCTTCCCGCAAATTTACTGACCTGAGACAACTGACCACAACTCTTTCCGCGCTACGTAGAGAAAGAACGCATTTTCATGTAGCGCGTCATTTTAACGACCAACTCAGCCGTCGAGAAAAACTGATGCAATTGTCTTTTGCGTTGATCCCTGGATTAGCGTGATTGTGTTGATAAATCCTACAAGATACTCAAAGATTGATGACAATTTGTGATAATGAATACATGAATTCACAAAAAGGTTCCCTGTCACGGTGATTTATGAAGTACTCCCGATACAGTTCTCCTACGTACTCGCCGTCTGATAGATTTTGGTCATATTCTGAAGATTGTCCAGGCAGGGCAGAGCCATTTAGGGTCTTCCATTTGATTCTGATTAGAAAAATAGTCTGCAGCATTATTGGCTTTTATTCAATTTGCCAAAACAGAGATGGGATCCTACCAAATATTCGTGACTGCGACCAAGTTGGTAGATCTCCCTGATCTTCCAGCAATTCACTTTTCACCTATTTTCGTCAACAGGCCAACGCAGACGATGCAGGAAACCATGGGAACACAGAAACACGGAATCAGACATGTTTGATCTCGGAACGGTTTTTTCCAAAACCATCTCGATTCTCGTAAACACACATACGCCACCATAAAAACGCTCTGAAACATGTTTCTATCTCATTATCCGTGTTTCCCTGCGTCTTCTGCGTTGGGCTTAAAGCATAAAACGTTTAGTTACTAAAAATCATTTCCGTGAAATCCCAGCTACACGAGAAAATATCAGGTGACTTAGATAGGCGAAAAGATCTGCGCTGGAAATTTACGAGAAATAATTTTTGTGAATCTATTATTGAACTGAGACCACAGCGGCAGCATAGACCTTTTAGAGCCCATGAGTAGACTAACCTTTTATCTACAGTTGACACACAGGTTGATTATTTCATCCGATTGAGCGACTGGTGGTGTCTCGAGTAGTGTTTGAAACAATGCGCTTTCAATTTTGAATCGAGAAGTTGTGGCTCCCTATACGTATCTTCAATGTAATTCATCTTCTAAAACGCATTCGTTCTTTTTCTAAATTGTGTCGCGGTGGCGAAATAAAATTACGGCTTATTGTCCGCGAGCAATTTATTCTTTTGTGTTCGTGAAAAGAAAACTCATTCGTTTCGTAAAGTTTTCGCGTATTGACCCTGTTTCGCGCGCATAACGTCGAAAATCATGTATAGATAAACTTTTCACACCATCGCCGGAGCAGCTTTTCATTTTTGGCAGTTTACCCCGAGAGCGTTTGTAATAAAGAAATGGGATTCAAATTGTAATCATTTATCTATCAACGTGGTTATTAACTTAACAGACGCCTGTCACGATGTAAGTGGTTAGTTATAGGTTTCGTGGCGACATGTTTCATTGTGCATTATTGGCGGTTTCGAAACGTAAATAAATCTATAATTTTTGAAAAGTTGACCCACCAGGCGACCCGTAGCGCAATGTCCACATCGTTTCTTTTGATGTTTCAGATATTTGACCTTTGTTGTTTTTTACCTCAAGTCAGGGTAACTGGCGTAGGCCATTTACTTGGAAGATCGTGTGCAGATTTTGGTCGGTTGAAAATAGCGTAAAGATCTGCGATTGTGATAGCCACATTGATTCTGACTGAAGTTTGTCGCCGATCAAGTTTATCGGCTCCGGGATCTAAAAGATCTTAACACGTTGTACGCAAATTGAATATCTAATTTGATCATCTACCGATAAGAATTGAATTCAGGCCCGTGCCGAGGGGGGGGGGGGGCGTTCGAGGTTAGCGAACGAACCCCCTAAAGTGCCCTTCAAAAAGCCAGTGCCAAGAGATTTGGGTCAAGATTTTTCGAAATTTGAATACAATTTTCATAGCTTTTTTTTCTGGAAAATGAAAAGTTACCCATTCTCAAATGATTTATTCAGGTGTACCCGGGAACTTCATATTTAAGATCTGACCCTTTTTCAATATGAAATGGGCCCTTTCTTACAGTGAAATGTGCCCTTTTTCTTGAAATAGAACTGACCCTTAAAGAAGCTCGGCACGGGCCTGAAATTCATCGAAGGAGACTTTAAAATACATATCAATCGGCACGTTAAACATTCACTGCTGCAGTTAGGAAGATGGTTAATGTGTTAGGGTAATCAGTTAATCAGTTAAAGAAATTTTCAGACGGACCAACGCACACAGAAATTTGACTATGACATGTGTAGGATTGAGTCGTAAGTTGAGAAGATACACATCTTTCGTGAAATATGAAGACATAAAAAATAAAAAAAAGTCCAGAAAAATCCAAAAAGTACAGAAAAAGATGATGGCTGTGAGCATATAAACGAAAAGTTGCTCAAAAAAAGGAAACATTTACTACAAGAACTAAGGCTCTTTTTCTGGACATATTGTGGGATTTGTTTTCATTTTTACGTATCTCGAGTTGTACTGGATCAAATTTCTTCAATTTAGTACGTCCTAATCGGCAGTTCACTGCCGATATCTTTGGCGTAGTAAATTTGCTGCCGCTGTTCGAGAAAAAAAACAGCTACAGAACGAATGAATAATTTCGAATAGATTCTTTCAAATGATTTTTACAGAATAGAATATCTAAGCGAAAAAATGATATATGTTGAAATTCTGTGGGTTTTGTGGATTCAATTGATATGAAAAATTGATTAGAACTAAAAACAATATTTTGGAATTGTCTTAAAAAGTATACGTTTTCAACAACACTTACTTGATTTTTCCAACTATATGAGAGAAGTAACTTCGTTTATTCACCGAGCACATTTATTAGTTTTAAATAATGAGTGTACACTAGGAACACACACACTATAGGAATAAATTAATTCGATATTAACGATTATTATCATATCATATTTAGATAAGGTTTTTTAAGTTTCTACGACGAGTTTGTCGCCGTGTTTGTTTCCTGATGTTTTGTTGGCGGCGATTCCCGTAAGGCGGATACGGTGGAACAGTTCGCGTACATGCTCCCGGCCCGTGAAATACATACTCCGTGTAGTCCCATCGGAAGACCGGCCTCGCCGCTTACAACCAACGACATCGGGGGCATAGCAGATATCGGCGACGGTTTTATCGGCAATGGGGCAGTGATGCCGGGTAAAAATGTCCTCATATGTCCCAAACTGACTTCGTTTTTCAAGGCGGATATGGCGGAAATGTCACTACTCCACGATGGAGCCAGAGCCGGGTTGCCGACGTGCGATGATAGCGTATGGATATTGGACCCGGCAAACGTAGGAATCGCTGCCGGAATTATCGGGCTGAACGACGAACCCGACGACGACTTAAAATCCGGGGCGATAATGTTCTCAATCGTGAAGGCTTGCTTGTTAGCGTTAGAAGGTCTGGTCGATGGTACAGTACCCGCCACCGGGTATTGCGGTATTTTACTCGGAATATGCGCCGGATGAAACTGTCCGCTGTTCCCACTACCGAAATTCTGCATTCTTAGTTTCTGCTGTTGCAAGTAAAGCGCCGACTGGTCGAGGATTTCTTGCGCTTTTCCGAACTGTTCGGCGAAACATTTCGGCGATGAACGCAGTTTGAATCGCTTTCGTCGCCGCAAGAAACTCCCGTTTTCGAACATATCCCCGCAATACGGATGTAACGCCCAGTAGCTTCCCTTGCCCGGGCGGTCCGGTCGCCGAGGAATCTTGATAAAACAGTCGTTGAATGATAAATTATGACGCAACGAATTCTGCCATCTTTGCGTATTTTGACGATAGAACGGAAATCTGTCCATGATGAATTTGTAAATGTCGTTCAACGGTAACATTTTTTCGGTTGATGATTGAATCGCCATGGCGGTCAAAGCGATATAGGAATACGGTGGTTTTTGGTCGCTGTACGTGTTTCTACCCGGCCGTGGCATCGTGCTCGATATTCTTACAGTGTCCAACAAGTGTCAAAAATACGCTAATAATATATTACGCAAATCGTGTTGAGCTTTTCTGAATTCGGATGCGGGCAAAAAATGTTCTGTGTTAACTCCGAAAATTTAGTAATCGGTTTTTCCTTCAAATTAGAAAAAAGTCCACTTAACTGAAGCAACAGAAGCCTAATTTCCCTTATGCACTTGGTAGAAAATGATTTCACCTTTCGTTCTTGTGGCTTCGATTGGACCAGGCTCCACTATGTTAACGCCTGTGACTGCTCTCCAACACTGACGCCAAATTCAGCAAATATTCCCAGTTTTAACAGCAGTTCTCATAATCACAGTTACACTTAATCAACTACACAAACCACACAAAACCGAACGCACTTGACAGCGCCGTCGTGAACTCCTTCCAATGACGTCAGTTGGTCTACACGGCTAGGGGAGGGGCTTCCTGAGGGAAGCGCGACCATTAATGCCGATCCGGTAAACTATTAATGACATCTTTGACAAGAATTGTGAAGTGTTTTCAATGTCGTACTAAAGTGTTATTGAATTAGCTGACAAGAGTTAGCAAGTTTTCAAACCACATGCGTGCAAAAACGCATAAAAACCTACTCGAAATAATCATCTCGTAAGCAGATGACCAGAATCGCGAAGCAGCCAATCAGCCGTTTTCGGCAATTTATTTCAGCAACTCCGCTCGATTAAAAAGAATAATTATTCTGCGAACTATACGCATCGACGGCCTTAATCAAATTTCAAAACCCGAACATTCATTAGATATCAAAATCATCGTCCTTGTGGTGTGCTATAATAACCTGTCTCTTACTCACCATTCGTTGCAGTTCTATTATCTAATATTAACCGCACAAGGTTATTTTGTGGAATAAACGTTTATATCATCAACTGTGGGTTCAACTTAAAAAAACTCAGAATATATTGGTATACCAGTCGACTCGATTCATCTCTTGTTGACCATACTTAAGTTGCCAAAGTAAATTATGTGAATTATGATATCGTATAACGTTACCTCTTGTATATACATTTTCCCGATTAAGATCTTGATTTCATTTGAAAAATTCATAATAGATTTTGCCCTCTGTCTGCGTATATTCACATTCACGCCTTATGAAAACAATTTCTTACAGATATTTAGTCGGCAGTTGGCAAAATATTTTTGGGTCGGTTGCTCCGAACAAGCCACCATATGTCCCCAAAAACAGAGCTGTTACTTTAAGAACGTCGGGCCTCGCCGTTCGCAAAAAAACGTGCACAAAGGGTTTACGGGGCGAATTTCCCGATTCTCAATTCGTCTGTGAAAAATTTATATTTCCGATAGTGAAGTAACCATGCGGCAAAGTCAACGTTTGTAAACCTAACACAAAAGAAATCAATTACAGATTTGAAATCATGGTTCCCGTACACGAAAGATTATGTGGCCGAGTTCTTTTTTTCGGGGAGTTTCAACGGCACCTCGGAACCGAATATTATTTTCATTCTGTATACCCTCGAAAAGAATAACGCGATCTGATTGTTAGTGCGCGGCATTGTGCGCGCTACACAGGCTCACATTTCGGTTCCTCCCTTTACTCGGCGGGGATTAATAAATTTCATTAAACATAACCGATCTAGCCATCAGAAGCCACTTGCGCGCGGCGACAGAGACTATTGTCGCCAATAGGCCGAGAATAATGGAATAACTAACATTGACATGTCGATATCATAGAGACAATCTTCAACGATGCCTTTAATCCCGAATTCGAGTTCGTCTGATCTGCGAACCGTAATTATTCTTTTCCTATTCTATTCGCTATCTTTTCTTGAAAATCAAACGAAGCGAATGCGAATGGGTGAGATATTCACGAAATGAACTTCATTCAATCCTATTTCGCTTTGCTTTGATGAATTATTGCTTTTTTTATCGCCGAAAAGCGATGTTCGAGTACTTTTCGAAAACCTGTGAATCTAAGTAAATCATCCGGTTTCTTAGTGTAGTGAATTATTCAAAGTTGTCAGAAATGAAGAAATACGTTTCTCAAATTGCTATTCATTGAAATATCGCTTCTTGCTTTAAGACGAATAGCTTTTTTCGACTGCAATGTTTTTGGCTTTTGAAAAGCTGAGCACATTAAGGCCCTAATGTTGTGAAATGCGAACAATAACCCATCAATCTGACGACGCTTCGATCGGTTTTCTATAATAAGCCAGTAGCTTGTAATTTCCAAAACAAGACATTCAGATCTTAGAATATAAACAACCGTACGAACGACTACATCGAGATAGTGGTATTCATCTTTATTGCCAAGATCCGCACTTAGATATACAAAAGCGGTTAAAACGCGTATACGTCGTTTAGCAGGCGTAAATGAAAAGAGCCATACAAATACACTATATATGATGTTATTATTCATTATTCTAAAATGAGCTCATATAAATTCAACTATCCTTTTAAAAGCGTATTCGGTCGTCGTCAGACGCGAGAATAAAACTTTAGCCCAGGACAAATAAAACAACTTAATGTACATACGATGTGTATGCGGCTGTTTACATTAAAACTTCTAATATTTGTTTAGGTCATTAATCTGACTTATAAACGATGAAAGAAGACGCATTTATCACCGGACATAAACTCGCTGAAGACACTTGATTTAGGGCCTTTACGTCGCGACAGCGCTATTCATCTTAGCCCGGTTAAAGTTTCGGTTCGGCGCGTTCTAAAAAGGTGTTTTCCTCACGCAAAGACTTATTGCGAGCTGTTATTTCTTAATGGCTTCGGCAATAAATTCTCGACAATCAAAATCACACGTTAATGACAAATTTGAACGCTCGATAAAGTAAAACCACGATTTTCGTAACTTATCAAGCTTTATAAACTTCGTTTTTCGATCTATTTTTTGCTATTATACATAAATAGTTTTATGTGTTGTTTATTTCTATTTCACAACCATTAACCAGTTTTAATAGCGGTGTGAATTGATAGTGTTTGCTTCGCTTTGGCTTTGAGATAGATGGGTATATAAAAATCCAATTGTCTTCGTATCCTGAAAGTTATTTGTTCTACGGCGTTAATAACGGTGTGAAAATAGCGTACGTCTATCAGTTGAAGTTTGTTTTAAATCCAAAGAAAATGGTGTTTTTTAAAAGTTTTTTTGATGGAATTTCCGGGCTTTGTTCGCAACGCGCATACGTTCAAATTCATTTTATGAGTATAAACGCGGCAAGATATTTTTCTCTGAATCTAGATTTTGGCCGAATACAGTTTAACGTGACTCATATCAATATTAAATTTCGGTTCGAAAACGTCAGTCTAACGGAAATCACGGCTAATTTCCTTGGCTACGGTGAACAAAACTGTACAAAAAGCGTTTTTATTTTGTCATAGAACAATCGTAGGAATAGTTGTGTAACTGCATCGCGTCGAGCTATCCGTCAGCGATGGAGTAATCAAATTTCAGAATGATTACTCTTAATCGATGAACAAAACATAATTTGATATAGTAAAACAGTCTTTCCGTCGTGTTCGCGTGTAACAATCTAACTCGAGTTCATCCCGCACGTGCGCACTTGCGGAAACGGGGGTATCAACCTTAAACAATTATACGCGGCGGGCACCACGCCTTGGACGCGAACACGAAACGCCGAAACTCTCGGTGTCATTCGAATCGGAAATTCCCGCCTGGCAATATCCGCAAGATACAACCGCGTTCAGTTCTTTATTATCAATTCACGTTTACGGCGTCGCGATACCGCTGCAACATCGTCCGCCCGCCGGCGCGCGGAAACCAACCGAGTTTTATGCAACCCGACATCATCGGCAATAATGTTATTCGCCGCGATGAAAATTAATTATTAACTATCCACGGCCGCAGCAGCAGCGGCAGAAGTCCCTCGAACGATGATGAAACTAAACGCGGTATTATTATTACTCTTGCGCCACGGATAATAACGTTAGTTTATATACGTCTAAATGACATTAGAAAAAGCCGGTTAACTCGCGTATTATTGTCACATTCTGTAACCGCACTCGTGTGTTTGCAATTTGCTTCGCATGTAATATTTCATTTAAGGCTAATATTGAGCTAGCTCAATGTGTCATAATTTTACGTGTCGCTCTGCAAATTGAGTTTGATTAACGTAAGTTAAGTGCGGTGTTGATTGCTGTACGGCTATATTATTGAATAGTAACGTTATGTAAAAAAATGTTTTCGTGCATTATCATTTTTTGTTTCTACGATATTTTATTCATGAATGCAGTTACCAAGTATTAGAAAACAAAATTCATCTTTTTTTTGGTATGATACAAATGAACGAAAATAGCTTCTATGCTCAGAAATACTGTGTAGTATAATTTTAAGAATGGTCTATATTTTAACTAACCATCGTATCTGTAAAAATTGATTTTTCAGAAATTACATTCGAAATTCGCTAAATGATTTGTAGCTCAAATGGCATAGATATTTGTGTCATTTGAACTTCATATTCGGCCAGAATGGAACGCAAGGCCTTATTATCATATGCTGCTATTGGTTTTAGTCAAGCCAAAAGAATTATCCAAATTTAGGGGGCCAAAGTTGTGCGTCGGTTAGTGAAACGGTTTTTCTAAATTTCACCAGATACGTCACCTCAGCCTGTTAGATTCGCTAGTTAGTGAAAAAGAAAACTGTATGCTTCTGTAGATACGTCTCTCAAGAAATACTGTGTAAAATGACCATTATTTTTTTTCCGTAAATCCCTCTTCCATATTTCAGATAGGTTCGAAGCCTATATACATGGATAATATTTTTGCCATTTTTTTCTGCTTAAGACCAAATAGCGACATCTTCGTTTAAATTCATTAAGTTTCTAAGGCGATTTTTTGTGTAACCCATTCGATTCCTTGTACAGAAATCTATCAACGTTTTTGATAATATCTATCAACGTTTGTGACACACGTCACGCATAGTCCCTGTTCTTCGATTTCCGATTTCAAAATCAAACCGTTGTTTCGTTCCCGGCAGGTGCGATGAGTTTGTAAGGGACACCGAATCAAAACAAATCAAACAAAAACTATATACCGATCAAATAAACAACAGGGACAATCCCTATTTCAAGATAAGATATATTGATAATTCTATTGCTACTGCGAAGAGGGGGCGAGAGATGAACTCTGAAGAAATCAAGATGTGGGGGCGCTGAAATTGAAGAACGTTTCCTTTTCTGCGATGCTTTAACGAGCGACGTATAACGCGACAAATGATGGATTACACTTCGTCGAGAATCCAAGCAAAACATCATCAAATATCGGTTTTAATTGGTGTTCATACGAAACTTACACGACGCGAAATCTCCATGAAAATACACCGGGCCGCTGATTCCGTTCTTGTAAGGAAATGACGAATGCCCGTTAGCCCTTTAAGTCCCGGATCACGCTGAGTGATTTCTGGTGTTTAACGGATGGCTTAAAGTGATGTATGTCCAATGCGACACGACTTCATTGTTCATGTTTTTGACTTCGAACCAGGTTCTTGCGACACGGGATTTTTTGTAAATATTTGTGCAAGTACAGGTCTTTCTTTGCTTAATGACGTTTTTATTCGGTGTGATTCCGCTTTAAGTATGATTTATGCCTTATGGATATTGCTAAGAATTGTAATAATGCGATTGAATTGCCTCTGCGATGACGGTATATGTTTTTGTAATCTTGCTTAACCTTTAAAAGACCTATGCGTGACTGATTCGCATGATCGACTAGCGATATAATGCAGGGAACAGACACCGGTCGTGGACAATGATTTATCAATATTGAAAATGTCCGACCGACGCAGCTCAATTGAAAGATCGCAGGTACACGGTTTTTTAATTAGACAACGCGACCAGAGGAAGAGCCTGTAAAAAGATCATGTCGTATTAATTGAATATGAAAAGGAAACCTTTTCACAAATAAGTTGATACGGGGAAAACATGACTTATAAAGCATTTTATTCATACGGTCAAAATGTTAAGCTCTAGGTTCCATTCATTCTTAAGTAATTCTTGCGCGCAATCTTTTCGCAATATTCTCATAAACATACGTGTAACGCAGATCAGAATGGAAATACATCTTTTTAACGATCAATTTATGTGAAAAGTTGGCTAAACGAATGACTTTTAGATTCCTTCGAGCTCGTATTGTTTATGATATCGATGGAAATTGATGGTCGCAACCGTAACACCGGTGACACCTTACTGAGCGGCATCCACGCCGACTACTCGCTGGAGTTATTTGCTCTGTTTCATTAGATCAACCATTCTGTGCTCAATATCATTTCATTGAATATTAAAGCGATTGTTTCCGGGAGTGACTGCCATCGGGGACTCGTCAATCAACATCTTTATTAACGATCTTTGTCGAGTAACGCGCTTTCGAGATCCTTGTACAAGCATCTTAGGCCATCAGAAAACTCGCCGTTGTCGTTACAGCAAACATTTGCCTAATAAATGTTGCAAAGGGACAAATATTTGTCGGTTGGCGACGAGCGAGTTTTTCTTGTATCAACCGGATAGCGCATCACGGCAGAGAGATACATCCATCACAGACGACAGCGTGCAACGAAAGGCAACGATATGAATTGCAAACTTGATCAAATTAACCGGACCCTCGAGACTGCTGTATTATGGCTTTTCTCACCCTCTCGGTGGCTTCTGACGCGTTCGTCGAGCTCGGTAGAAATATGGAAAATTGTATTGGGTTATTTAATTGAGGGCTATCAATGGAAATAAATCGCCTCGCAGCGAGTTTTCATCTTAGTTAAATGTTGACAGGCACTCGATAAAACATATCATCTGTCGTCGTTTGGGGAGTGAAGATTATTCGGTAACGGTCTGTGTTAACAAATGAGATAACGGAGGGTTCAGTCGGCAGGTGTCTCCGGGGATCTAATCAGATATCTATCCATTTTTAATAACTCTCGGGTTTGAACTACGATTCATTTCATAAACGTATTAAACCGGAGCCATAAATACTCATTATATTCGGAATACGTGTATAGAAATTCAAAGTAACGTCTTTGTGCTTACCAAAAGTTAGCTTTTTTAACAAGGAATTTATTTGCCATAGTATATATTAGTACATGGAACTTACAAAATCAACTTACAAACCCTTACTAAAATGCATTATATGCAAGTGTAGATGAAAAAATTAATTAATGTACATAGATGGCAGACCAAATGCAAAAATAAGGAAAAAGAAGAAAGGGGAAGTATCTAAGGTACCTTCTAATTGCAGTTCTTAATGCTAGTATGATTCGCTGTGAAAAAGTTTGCTACGGTGATGGTTAGTTTGTTATTTAAAAGTTTAAATACCTGCGTAAAGCATTTTGCCACGGTAAGAATATCTGTTACGCATTGGTCGTATCTGATTCTTGCGACGAGTCGGTAGGCGTCGGGTTGCCGTCGCAAGCCGGCTTATGTTGAACCGATAGAGCAGCAACTGATGACGGCCTCTCGTAGGCCGCTAGTTGCTGCTAATCGGCGATAAACTCACAGTTGCGTCGATAGGCGCCGAGTCGCTTGTCAACATAAGCTAGCCTTTATAATACTTCCTGCGCTTAAACGGTGTTATATTGGATATAGGCATACGGGACTACAATAGAAGTAGGATCGGATGCATTCGGAAGCCTAGCTAAAAATAAACACGAATTGGAAAAGGTTTTTCTTGGCTAGTTTCGTGACTGCGCGCATTGCTCCAAAACAAGAAACGCAGTTTGCTGAAATAGGCTCGTGAAATCAATATGACCACAACATCCGTTTTATTGTCGCGCTAGAAAGATATCAACACCTAATAGAGTCCACGATTCAGTTTCGTTTCAAAATTATACTGATAAACTATTCTTGCTAATGAAATTCCGCAGGGTGGATTTTATAATGATAATGAAAATACATAATATCTATGAATTCGAAACGTTTCTTTTTCTTGATTGAGCGTTGATTGTAGTACAGTCGTCTCTCCATCGATTTCTTTTTGGTCGGAGTAAGAGAGATGTATACATGTAATACATATCGTGGATAAAGGTTTAATGAAAATAGAAAAAAGAAATTTTTCAACGAATAAAGACTTTGACCCATTTTATTTAACAAGATTTGCTGTATAAAACCAAGACCAGGATAAATGCACAATTTTCTGAAATGCCATACCTATAAACAATTTGTCGAACGCATGAATATGAATATTATGACTATCATTATGCACCAACCACGTATCCATATTAACGCTTGACAATTTGAATTCCAACTCGAACGTCACATTACAGACGTTTTCGATTTCAAACGTGGCTCCATTGATGAAACGTCTAGTATACAAAAATAAACAAGTCGTATTTCCGATTTTATTGTTGACTTCTATTTGCCCGCGTTCCGGTGGCGTTCTGCGAAATTGACCGTTTGTGACGGTACAGATACACAACCGTAAGTTAACATACGTCTCGGCGCATTGTCTGTACCGCTCGTAGCTGGTCACGCGCTCGACCGACGCGACCGTTAAGCTGGATTCGTCGACGCCGTGTCTTACAGCGACGAAAAATGTCTCCCGGCGTCCGTCTGCACCAAGAATATCCAAGTCAAACTTGTAAACCATAGCGTTCTGAAAGAAATTCAAAAAGAAACTCGAAACACCTTTTTGAAATACTATACTTTCTAAATGTGTCTATATGATGTATGGTGGCTGATTCGGGCCATACTAAAAAAATTTCTGTACGGCTAGAGAAACGATAAAAAACTTTAACATTGGCCCGTTTTTTGGTTTCTCGCGCGAGAAAACAAAAATGTTTTGAATTCTCGCACGAGAAAACGGGCCAATGAGGACATTTTTATAGTTGCTCTAGCCGTACAGAAGTTTTTTTTAGTATGAACATGTTTCTGGTCGAGTTTTTGTCTGTGGACGATACAAACCTTGTTGATACTTTTTCTCATATTTCTAAACGATTTTGGCCGAATTCTCCGACAACTTCCGTACTCGGCACTATCGATGCTCATTTTGCCGCCATTGTCCAGAAAATACGACCGTATCTGATTGTTCAACACACCCGACGTAAATTCCGCCAGAATTTCGTGGTCCACGTTATGACCGACTCGCAACTCGTATCCAGCGCAAATACATACGTTTGGCATAGATAACTCGATGTCGTCACAAGTACGAGTTTCCGGTACCGCGCCAAAAAGAGTCTGACTAGCCGATACGCTGCCTTGAGCGTGTAAGAGGTAACGGAGGGTATGGTGAATATCAGTCATTGATACAAGTTTATTTTGATTATCGAACATGTTTTCGATCGACTGCTCGCCGAGAATGCGCTGAACGTTCGGCGGAATGATGAAAAACAACATCGGGTTGTACGTTTCGTATCGACCACGAGTGTAGTTCTCGGCGTACGTCCCGTAATTGTTACCGTGATCGGAGAGCAGGACGGTGACGGTGTACTCGAGCGTTGCGGCCTCGTGGACATACGCGGCCAGATCTTCGTCGATAGTTTGAACGCGAACGCCCGTTTCTTCGTGGCTAGTACTACACGTATAGAACGAGAAGTACGGCCGTCCAGACTTCGTCGCGAATACGCGATAGTTTTTGAGGTATTCGAAAAAATACTGGTGGCTATACTTATTATTGAAACAGATCTCTTTCAGATTATGAAAAGGGTTGTCGGTGTTGCTCTGCTCGAGAATCTGACAACTTGCTGCCGTGAGACCGATATCGCTAATTGAGGCCGATTCAAAAGCCTTCAGCAAACGTTTCCAACGACGAGAACCTTTAATCGATGCCTTTTCTCTGGGCAGGAAGTCCTTCACTGGGCCCCAGCCCGACTTCCAGCACAAATCATCTAACCACAAAGTCAGATACCCACGTTCGGCGCATTTGTCCAACAGTTTTTCAGTTCTTATCGGTTCGTAATAGTCCTCGTCACGTTTGAATTTCATCCCCGAGTCGAGCGTCACGTGACCAGTGAACAACGCCTGCAGCGATTCGTACGTCCTCGCTTTGACCGATTGCATCATTTCGAAGTCGAAAATAATCGGCGCATTTCGATAAACCGAACGTTTATTGATAAAACGCATGGCGCTGGCGGTTTTTTCCAGTGACCTGTAAAAATGATCCCTGGAAAGTGAGTCGACCAAAACGATTTCGACGTTTATTTTCGTTTCTGTTGATTTTCTGTAAAACTGCAGGGGATCTAACGATTTTCGGGGCAATAGAAAGAGTTGAGCGTGTTTCGTTTTCTCGCACTGAATGAAACAAAACCCGAAGCTGTCCGTACTTGAATTTACTATTCCAGTTAGTTCACTTTGAAGTTCAATCGCAGTTTTAGCTTTTCTCCAAATAAGATCCCCGCTATCAACACTAACAATTCCATATTCATATCCAGTACAGCCAGGGTTTGAACCACAGAATATTGTCTTGCCCCCATCATCGGAAATTGACTAGAAAATATGAAAATGCGTCAATCTTAAAATCGATTCGAATTTAATCCACAACGAATTAGATGATGACGTATTGCTTTTTCAGGAATGTCTACTTACGTTTAATGTGCAGTATTCAACTGGCTTTCGGGTGGCGCATTTTGATGATTTTCCTTTTGCGAACAACTTCTGAGTGACGCCACAAATATGGCGTGATGGCGCTACCCGTTGACATGCTCGATTCTTGCCCGTATTAACAGACGAACCAATGGTCGGAAAAATATCACAAGGGGAATCTTTTTGTGGGCTCGTGTGTTTTAGTTGACTGAAACTCCGGAATAAGTGACCACGTCCCACCGCTGGTCGACGCACTGGTCTGGCCGCTGTAGTGACGATAGGCTTGACCACTGGCTGGACTACAGTCCGGACCACTGGTTTCCCATTATCATACCGTCGTAAAGTTACGTTCAACGCCAAATACACTACCAGACCAAGAATAATTACAGCTTTAAAACACGTAGTTACTAGCGGCAAATTCATTCTATTGTAAACTATCAAACTATCAAACTATCTTCATCTTGTTAGAGCTTGTAGTCTGTAAAGAGGAATCATGAATCGGATTTCAAAAGTAATATTCAAATTACACGATGCCATGTATTTTACATCACATGGAAATATTGAGAATAATATAATTATAATGATAAAATTAAAACTTACCAAAAATTAGACTTAATGAATACATGTACTTATAATTCTTAAAATGGTCGTATTGGTTTTGAACGTGCACGCTTACAAAATCACGATAACGACATTCTCATTTCAGGGTTGATAATGAATGTCTTATCGACCACAAAGTCAACAGAGTAAAGGGTTGTGTATAAAAAGTAAGATTTCAGGAAAAGACAACTCGTTTGTAAAGAACTGGTCTCCTTTTATAAAGAATAATACTTTGAAGTGAAATTCAAATAGTTGGGGTGCTGTGAACAAGGTCGTAACATTCTCTCTTCATTGATATTCAAATAATGGTAGAAAAAGAATTCTAAAAGCAATTCTTAGGTTACATATGATACCGCCAGTCCCGGATTTGGTTTCACTCTCGTCGAATGCCGTAGCAACGGTTTCGAGAGGTTTCCCCTGACATAAGCTGAAATAAAGTGAAGAGCAAACTATATTCAGCAGAGCTATGTACAACATCGCCGACGATGGTAAACCGCCACATCAGATGTTGCTAGCACAAAGAATCTCACCAAACGTTCGAGGAAAATATCTTCTCTAAAATCTGTTAAATATTCTCCTCTACCTACTACTATACTACAACAACTGCGCATTATATACACAGAGCTAAAACGATTTGCGCACTTACCACAACAGTTCAAGACATAGAACAAAATCGGCAGTTCACATGCATGATAAGACGTACGTATGTGTGTAAATATGACCAAAATGAATGCCTTAATTTGTAGATATAACTCTCGCAAAATGTGACTACGTTATATTACTCGGTTTTATATACCGGTCTATTAATTAAAATGTGTAAAGAGACGCACGCTCAGCGCACATAAATAATGAATAATACTCATGAATGGAATTCTAACTTAAAGATCTAATGTGCGTTTGTTGCATGATATATGTTCATGTATGTGTATGTTATATATTTTCGTAGAATTTCAATCTAGAATCGACTTTTTCGTGAACTTGAAATCATGATTATACGATATTATTGACTGCGTTTACGAGTAATGTGGTGACCTCTGCAACGATGTGCAACCACATAAACAAACGATAAATCTTGAAGTAATCCCTTCGTGGGGTTTAGTTGTTATACATGCAGTTGACCATCGAATTCGCAAAGCATAACCCGCACCGTCAACAAAACTGGTCAAGATCTTAACATATGCCAATCGACAGTCAACACGCGGATACAAGCAGGGAAACTAAATAAGGGGAGCAAGAAGGTCATTTGAATTGTTCTCGGTAAAAACCTGGATCTACGGTAAGATCGTTGGAGATTTACCTCAAAAGATCGGCTGATTTCTGTTTCTAATCGTTTATAAATCGGAAGTAGCGCACGTCAGGTCCACGTTTTTCAATTGTAGAACGTGTTATGAAATTCAACACACAAAAAGAGGGCAATATAGTTATCGGTCGTAGTACTGGGTCTGTCGTTTGTGTGACATTCAATTGTAGTCACGCTCGTATATGTTAAGTCCGCCTCGACGAATAGAGAAGAACCAGGTTATGTGTATTTAATATTCGGCAAAATCGTATCGTCAATTCATTGCGTTGCCAGGAATGTGCGTTTATATCTAAATTTTTAAGCTTCTGCGCTATCAGATTAAGATATAGTTCAGTTATATGATTTATTTTGCATAGGGCGCCATTTAGAAACAGTCACTCGCGATAGAATACGCCGAGTATATTACGAAGTCGAAGGATACTAAAATTATGGCTACGGACTCGAAAGAACCGGAAGATTCTGTGAAATTACAACGAACCCTAGGATTACGAAGTGGAATTTCAATCATTGCCGGCATCATTATCGGTAGTGGGATATTCATCAGCCCGAAAGGAATTTTTCACGAAGTAGGGTCTCTGGGATTGGCCTTGATTATATGGGCAGTATGTGGCTTGTTTGCTTTGTTCGGTGCTCTGTGCTACGCTGAGTTGGGCGTCTGCATTCCAATATCCGGGGGTCCGTACATCTATATTCAAAGAGCGTTCGGACAATTACCGGCATTTCTAGTGTTATGGATAAACATCATCATTCGCGTACCAGCCGGATGCACTGTCATCGCTATGGGGTTCGGCTACTATATCGTCGAGCCGTTTTTCCCGGACTGCAAACAGCCGGATGAAGCGGTTAAACTATTTGCAGCAATAGTCATGTGTAAGCATTTCCACAGTTTCGAAGATTCAAAGTTTATTTTGCTCCGTATCTTACAAAAGATTTGAGCACAGATATTTCTGTCCTACAATACATATTACATATTTATATCTGTTTTGTGTATAGGGTGACTTGTAAGTCCACCTTTGGGCTTGGTGCAGGTTAAGGTAATTGACCATATCATTTGCATTTATATTTCACATGTCACTTTAATTAATAAATAGACGGATATGAATAGATATTACAAGGTGAACAGACAAAATCAATTCCTTTCGAAAACTTTTCGAAGAACACGACACCAGCATATTTTCTGTCCAAGTAACAGTAGCATACAACATGTAGATTTAATTATAACCCGACGTATTCAGTTGTATTTGAATATCAAGTAAAAGCAAAAATACATCCTCTTTATGTATGTTTGGTAGGGGAATAATGAATATACCATGGCTTTTATACTAGTTCTTTTTGATAGAGCTAACTTTTTTTTTCTATTTCGCAGGTTTTCTTACCGTGCTGAATTGCGTCAGCGTAAAATGGTCGTCGTGGGTATGCGACGCATTTATGTTGGCGAAATTCCTAGCTTTGATACTTATCATCGTCACTGGCATCGTACAGTTATTCAGAGGTAAAAATTACGCCGGCTTCGCACACAGCTGTGCACTATCTAGTAGCGTTTATTGCGTAACTTATAAACAATTCACGTTCGCGAAAATACAACGAGCTGTTTCATTTATCAATATTTGGTACACTGTATTCATAAGTTTACTAAATCCTTAGGACCGCGCCGTACCTAGCATTTGAGATTTGTTTTTTGCTCGCCCACACAGGCACTTTTCCAAAATTTCCGCCCCCCCTCCGAGCCCCCTGCTGGTAGCTTCGGCCTTCAACACTGATATATATCTGCATAAAGAGCTGAATACCAAGAAATGTTTGCGATCAACTTATTTTCAAAATTCTTTTTAGGCCACGCTGAAAATCTAACGAATGGTTTTGAAGGGAGCACGACGAATTTAGGGAAGATTGCCATTGCTATTTACATCGGCATGTTCTCATTCTCGGGCTGGTAAGAATGATTTCTAAAAAAAACTGCATCTAATCGACTTTGAGTTCTAAATCGCCATCAGACCATATGCTATTTTGTAGGGATGCGTTCAATTTCGTAACTGAAGAAATAAAAAATCCAAGAAGGTATTCCTTGTTTCTATCGTTTGTCGAATGATTAAGAAGCATTTTTGAATTATCTTCCACTTTTTCAAATCTACGTATATATATGAAAACAATTAAGGGTGAATGAACTTTTCACACGTGTTTGATGTTTTGTAAGGTTTCTGTAAAATTTTCAGAAATCTACCATTAGCCATTTGGATATCGGTACCGGCTGTGACTGTGATATACGTTCTAGCAAACGTTTCCTATTTTGCAATTCTTTCACCTTATGAGATGTTACAATCCAACGCGGTCGCTGTAGTGAGTATAATGCACAACACCTTATGTAAAAATAATCTAAATCTACACGTACCACACCCCTAGACATTTCACCATCTGTTACGTGTATAAGCTATCATAAATATCTAATTACGTTACGTTATTTGATTGGATATTTGGTGGTTTAAATCGATCAAATAAACAACAATAGATTTTCCTGATATTTCGTTACACTACTTTTTCTTACGAATGATACGTAATCATATTACGCATAAAAATGTTCGTAACGTTAATACGTGTACATACGCGTTATGCAAACACTTATACTCTAAAACTGCACCTACTGAAAAAGTTATGTTGTTTTTTTTTTAAATGATGAATCATAACCACGCCTTATCGTTTTATTCGTATCAATCATGTAGTCAGTCAACTTCAAAGATTATCATCTATTTCATGATTCTGCACTACAACCGATAGACTCGTGATTCACCAAAGACAGAACATTGGAATCAAACTACGGTACTCTACAACTAAATGGACTTTGTTTTGTAATTTCTTTTTATTATCTCATTGCAGACATTTGGTAATAAAGTGTTTGGTGTCATGGCTTGGTGCGTCCCAGTTTTTGTGGCCGGGTCGTGTTTCGGAAGTCTAAACGGCTGTATACTTACAGGTTCAAGGTAACCAAGACGAGACGTTCAGGCTAAATTCGATAAAGACCGGTCAAAGTTTGATTCCGTGTGAATAGACGTTGGAAAAGTTTTGTCATTGAAATTTGAGGCATTGTTTTATTGGTCTAAAGTGTCAAAATGTTATCCATAGACAAGCTAGAAATCTAGAAAAACCGTCAAAACAATAACAACAAATTATTGAGTTTAATTAGGCCACACAAAAAACTGCTTGTTTCTCATCAGTTTCATTTTCCGAGTACGCGTCAAAAAGGTCCCTCAGTAAAAATGAAAATAGAAATGAGCATTCCGCATGCAAAAATCTGTTTTCGTTTATTTTCTTAAAGTGAAACACTTCTGTACGCATCCCAATAAAGCACCTAATCGCACTTACGATTTTTCTACCCGGTCGCTCCCCAATTGTTACTGTGGCAGGTGAGTATTTCGGTAACGAAGTGGACTCCTGATTCAAAGTCGTTAACGCCTAGATTTCCCCATTTGAAAAAAAGAAAATAGTTGCCCTCGTCACTTTTAGAATTTGGAATAAGGCTTTTTATTTCTCTCTAGCTTTTGAAAAAAGGAAGTAAAAATAAAAACCTGCCGCCCTCTTCACTTTTCCAAAAAAGAGCTGATGAGAAACAAGCATATTTCTTTGCGTAGTTTTATGCTTTTAGTTTGTTTTAAATCATATGTTTATCTAAGTTTAGTTTAGCAAATTCACGCCAAATGTCACTGTCGTTTGTATCATGATTAATCTAATGGATTTAAACTAACTGCATAAGGGGTTATAAACTTCAAAAATTTTCATGGTACCTTAAAAACACTGAAATGGCACTTTAGGATTTATTGCGTGTAGTACATTGAACCATGGACTCTTAAACGAAGTCCATGATAAACTGAGCTTCTGAAGACGTCGTGTAAAAATTGCTTTATCTATTTTCTAGGATGTTCTTTGTTGGGGCGCGTGAAGGACAGCTTCCGGACTGTCTGGCACTTGTTAACCTTCGTTTTCTAACGCCAGTGACTAGTGTGATTTTTACAGTACGTATATATAAATCGAGAGTTATCGGTTCAATTGGAACCTTGCCAAACCTTCAAAAAGATAAGATTTATTTTCAAACAACCGTAAAGACTGTCCCGAATAATAGATAAGTCGAGAAGAATACATATAGGTTGATAATCGGTGAGGACGAATACAGGGCGACCGATTCGTTCTGCACCGATGTGGGCGATATATCGGGGGTTGACTGTAGTTTTTTTCTGAAATACGTAATCACCCTTTATTCGTTTCAGGGGATCATGTCGTTGGTTTTCCTATTTTCTAACGATATCTACACGCTGCTATCCTTCCTGGAGTTCACGGAGACGTTAGTTCTAGCTTTACCTGTACTTGGTTTACTGTATCTCAGGTATACTGAACCAGATCTCAAACGCGAAGTGAAGGTAAACCAACATAGCAATCCCTTGAAAAATCAAAATCTGGAATTTCAATTTGGTACTACATTATAGGCGTCTACGGGGTCGGCGACGCAAACGTCCTGCTTTTGGGTCAATATTTTCTATTTCAACGACTTATTTTCAGGTGAATATTATAATTCCGATTATCTATATGATTCTATCGGTATTCCTGTTGATTTTCCCGTGGTTTACTGCACCTGTTGAATCAGCTATCGGTCTCGCATTTGTATTGTCTGGCATTCCATTTTATTGGTTCGGCGTATGCTGGAAGAACAAGCCAGCATCCATCAGAAATGCCATAAGTAAGTAAAGTTGTAGAGAAGCCGTGCTAAATATCCCACAACGTTGATCTCTGGGGAGCATAGGTGATCGTATCTCTCGATGCGTAATTTGGTGTAATACAGTATGGAACCTCGTTACTTCACGGCACGAGAAGATCTTTTCGTTGTAAGCGATAGTTCGTTGTAGCCAGTATGAAAAACATTGAACTGTCTTAATTGGAACAAAATTCTCTATGTATTATATATATATATATATATATATATATATATATATATATATATATATATATATATATATATATATATATATATATATATATATATATATATATATATATATATATATATATATATATATATATATATATATATATATATATATATATATATATATATATATATATATATATATATATATATATATATATATATATATATATATATATATATATATATATATATATATATATATATATATATATATATATATATATATATATATATATATATATATATATATATATATATATATATATATATATATATATATATATATATATATATATATATATATATATATATATATATATATATATATATATATATATATATATATATATATATATATATATATATATATATATATATATATATATATATATATATATATATATATATATATATATATATTATTTGTTATATCCGATGAATCGTTGTATCCGAGTAATCTTGAAATGAAATTCGAAATGCATAATCTGAACGTTTTCTGATGTTTTAGGTTCAGTTACTATCGGTCTTCAGAAGCTGTTCATGGCAGTCGAATCGGACAAGTCTTTTGAAAAGAAACTCGCCTAAAGTCGACGGGATAGTCGACATAATTAGGCCTATCTAAGAGCAATCAGATTGCTCGTAGGGCCTATGGATCGTTGTTTTATTTTTGTTTGATAGATAGTTAGCAGATCACAGGCGGGAGCCGCGCATCGACACTGCATCAACCAACGTTTCTTTTTCCAAATCTTCTTTTATATGTTTTTTCTTGTTCTCCGGCATCTTATCAGGGCGTTGCGGCCGAATGGTATAGGGTTTTGGTCAGCCACTTATATTAATCCGTTTGCATAGCAATTGCTTTTCTGAAATATGATCATGTATTCTGAAATATAATTTTATATTCTGAAATATAATTTTATAATATATTCGACCAGATTATTCACTTGAAAATTGTTTTATGATTTCATGAAATTTTATAAATAAAGAAATTAAAATGCTTTCTTTCGGGTTGCGCGGTAAGTTCTTCTCATTAGTGCATGCTGGATTTGCGGAAAAGGTTTCATATTCAATGGAGCAAACAACAAAATCAAACGTAGGGTACAACTTCTCGACTATACGGGCTCGTTTCGTTCTATCCTGGAAAATATCAACGAATGATTTCATTTTGTTCCTGTAGTTGATTAGATGATGTGTCTCAACATCACGAATCGAATGTTCAGTTTTCACTTCTTGGCTGCTATGCTGTTGCCTATCCTGCAGAAGGGAGTATTTTCCCGTTATAATTGACAGTCAATTAGCGGGCCCGAAACATACGGCGTCGAGAAACGGCGGTCGCCCCGGGTACACGCCAGACGCAATTTTTTTTAATCTCCATAAGAATACCGGATCTCTTTATTGATTTTGTGAAACGAATGGATCAAAAGTTTATCCAACTTTAGTTTATCCATAGAACTATTCCGTTATAGTTCTATGGTTTAACTTACATGATCTTTCCCCGCTTTCCAAGAACCTGGCAAGCGAGTAATTCAGACTTTCGCACTTTCTCGGTAGTAAATAGCGGAATCTTGTTACTATTGGTGGCGCCACTAGACGGTACAAGTTTAAAAACACCGGCTAAAGGAGATGGAACTTGAAGTTTGGGGATGCGATTGGGGTCTTCCCTCGGTTGACGCTGCTTGTTTGACAGTTATGGTATATTGCTTCCAAAGATTACTCGTAACTTCGTTGGTTTAAAACCGAATAGCCTTATTACCGCCGCTTGTCACGCTTTATTTCGAGCGAATACGGGTACAAATTCGTTCGTGTTTAGTCTGTGTTTCAGCTGTTAAGCACCCACTTCTCGACATCGTGGCCGAGATCGACTGAAAAATAACATTTTGGTAGATTTCCCACTAGGCTTACCCGAACTTCTGGTTTTAATGCTTGAAACCGAATCATATTTTTAGGCATGTTGTAAATTTGGTGAAGTTCCTGTGAAGATCAATCAGACCAATAATCCGTGGCGTTCTCCTTCTGGTGAATATTTCATACAAACTAAAATTTGAGACCAAGGCTTCTGATTTTGTTGAAGGGTTTTAGTTAGTTATCTAATCAGTGGTGGTAAGCTTTTTATAATCGGATGGGCTTATTAATATACCAACTCAGTATGTGAAAATTGCTGATCGTGAAGTAGTCACTAGCTGGGTTTTCCTGAGAAAATCAGTAACCTTCTCCTAACTGTAAAGGCAATTATCTTAATAGTGCTATTTTATCAGTATCTATTATTGTAATAGAGAACCTCGTAATACAAAGTAAGGCGCATGTCGGCACAGTATCCACTTCCTAATGTATTTACTCTTGAAAATCATTTGTTTTTCAGGTAATTTGCCAGTTTTGAGACATAATGAGAAGGTTATATCTGGTGTAACAGAAGTATGTAACTATTTGAGGGAACAGGTTCGTGATATTATTTGAAGATTCAATTATTCAAGGGGTGACAATATAAAGATTTCACATTGTGGTCAGGCATTTTAGAAAGTCAGTCTGAATTAATACCAGAGGTCCCTGACAACAATGACTAAATTAACTAGAATGCTGAGGGACTTTGGCACTAAGTCAAACTAATTTATGGTTCCTTACTGAAAATCTTTGGGTTCGTCAAACAAGCAGAACGTATGAGAGGGGACCTACAGGCCTGCTATGCTAAATTCCTTTCAAAAACCCTTTCAAACAGTCAAATTTGCTTTATCCAGATCAGATAACCCTTTCAGCTTTGGCCAATCCATACCCTAAATGTGCTGGAGGTGATTTAAGAATTCTACCCCTGTGCGTTGTGTAACAGGCATACTGCTATACTGCATCTACACTGCTGTGCGGTGTATCATTAGTTACTTATATTTCAAAATGTTTGAGACACATGCTGCAATCTTCCAATAGAGATTAACTAATTAATAAACAAATTGAACAAATTAAACAAAGTTAGCTAAGTCCATCTCCATCACTACAATGCACTGCAGTGAAGTCGTTATGAAAGGGTTAAATGTTGGCGCTTTATCTGGTTTTCTCATAAACCGGATGGATTTTATAGGTTGCGAATTTTGCTAGGTCTACTAGGTTAACACGTTGTGGGTGACATGTTTTAATAGGCTTGTCATATTATTTAGGTAAATATTCTAATTGTTGAATTTGTTTGTTTAAGAATTTGATCACTGATTATGAGTTGACAGTGAAACAGAGTTCAGAAACTTTGGCGTTCCAAGCTCTTTTGGAAGAGAAATTGCTGCCGGCTCTTGTAAGTACACACACTAAATCAAGCGTATTATCACCAATTCATAACGTGAGATTGAGTTTCAGAAATTCATGAAATGATTTCAGATTGTTTTATATTCTATGAATACATTACTGGGATGCAAACCTCTGTTTTAGCGGTTCCTGAAACAATAATTTCAAAAAGGACAACGATTAAAACTTAATTATTTTCAGTATAATTTGTATCGCGAATGGTGCAGGCCAGCCATTAGGATTTACTATTTAGAACGTTTGATTTTGTCAAATACAATGTAATCATCTTTGCAGTGAATAATTACGCGATACATATACTGTTATAACATTTTCTGGTATGATTTAATTTTATGAGTGAAATGTGTGACATTTTAGAATTTATGGCAGCTGGCGATGTATATTTTGGAAAATCTAACGCAGGTATCTGAACCCAACCCTCAGACATACAATTTTTTGACCAGACTTCCCAGTGCATTAGATGCATTTGTTCAGCTGACTATTAACTAAAAATGTACCCAAAATTCCAGGCTATAGTTACACAGTTTGTGAGTTCAGAGTTAACCAAGTTAAAGCTTGGAGTAATTCAGTCTGATTACTCAAAGGTTAAAGTTAGCTCATTTTCGATGATTAAATAAATGAACTATCAGTCAAATCTTAAATCAGAACTGTGGAACTGGGTGCAGGAATTTAATAGTGATTTCATTGCCACACTTTCAAAAAGTGGTTGTCAAGACTTCACTGTTAGTTTGTGAGACAGTGGTTGTGGACTGCAGATTGAAAACTGCGTAAATCGATTTTTGCAGTTGAGAATATGGTGGCAAGATGACCGGAACTTCTCCGATGTTACTCGTCCATGGTTTGCTAAAGCCGTGCCTTTTCCTCAAAATTTCTACTATCCAGTTCGAAAACAGTCGAAGTGCATAAAGCAGTTTACCGAGAAAATGAGGATCAATTCGGCGTTAACGCCAGAGGATGCCGATCTGAAGGTAATGCTTATTACTGAGTGAACAGTGTGGCTGAGTGGTTAGAGCGTTCAACTCCGGGAAGCCAGGTCATGGCTTCAAACCCATACATTACCATAGTGTCCTCATGCAAAACATTGCCTCTCTCCACCCAGGAGTAAATGGGTACCTGGCCTGATAGATGACTCCCGAGTGCCAAGTAGTTGCTCAGATGTTACTTCTAGAGTTTTAGGCTCGGGGTAATAAAACTAATTTGGAATCTTTTTGGTGATACACTACGACAAGTGTGAATTCGATTTCGGGAATTAGAAATCTATAAATCTTTTCTCGAGGGGGTGTTTCTTCATCGCCTGGAAATACCAACTCGTTCTTTCACCACTTTCCTATGTTATATATCGATTGATAATTCTTATTTTCTATAACAGGTTTTTAGAGATGCCAAAGAATGTCTGAATTGTTTATCGCACAAACTAGGTGACGGTGAATTCTTTTTGGGTAAAAAGTAAGTGTAAGATGGTCTTCTTAAAGATCTTGCTTCGTGGCGACCTAATAATTTGTGAAGTCATGAGGGATCGATTAAGCCAACGTACCTGAAAAATTTTGAGAGTAACCTATATGGAATGAATATTGAGTGTGATAAATTTCAAATGTACGTTTCGATTTTTCAGTCCCACGACATTAGATGCATTAGTCTATGGCTACCTGGCGCCACTGCTGAAAGCGCCGTTTCCGAATAACCCACTGCTAAACCATTTAGACAACTGTGACAATTTAACCTTGTTCTGTTCGCGGATATCGCAAAGATACTTTCCTATCGAAATCAAAGGTAAATCTAGAACATTGAGGTTGATTGTTTGTTGATTATTCATGTATTTGGATAGTGTAATACGAATTAGATTCATTAAGTATTATGCAGGGAAACAGGAGACAGAAACATGTTTCTGAGCATCTGTCTTCCTGTGTGGTGTGCATTTACGAGAAACATGGTTTCGCGAAAGAATGTTTCTAAGATCAAACATGTTTAGTTTCTGTGTTTCTCTGCATGGTGTGTGTCGGGCTTTAGTATCGAATGAAATGATAGATGGTGAGTAATTACATGGTTCCCACTGTACAGTATCGGGAAATTGGGAAAAACTTGGGAATTTTGAGATAATATTCCCAGTTTGGAAATATTTGGGATTTTGAGAAATCTTCCTCTAATCGGGGAAATATTTGGGAAATTCATTAACATTTCACGCATTGCATTTGCCAAGGGCAACTTTCTTCGGCAATTTCTCTTGAAAATCACCTTTACCAACCAGTCACCACTAAAATGTTGATGATGAAGTATGATGGTATCAGTTCATATTTACGAAGGCCCCATTTTGCATTTGGGAATTTCTGATTCAAGCAACTGTGAGAACCATCTAATTATTAAAAATAAACTGGTTTAAACTGTTCTATGAGGAATACGGAATGATTGACATTATTCTATTATATTCATGTGGACTGCAGATTTAATATGCCTTGGATAGGATCAAAATTCGGAATTAGCATTTTTTACATGTACCCGTATTATCGTCTGCTTTTAGAATCTGAAGCTATTCGCGACGAGAAAGCGAAAGAAAACAAAGAGGACATCATGGAATTCCCTCACAAATATCGTAACATCGTACTCGCCGGTTTAGTGGCTGTGACGGCGATGGTTGGTTTTGCATTTATGACCGGCATGGTTCAAATAATCGAACTGGATGACGATACTACTGACTACGTTTACGATAAAGACCATATGAATATTGACGAGGAACGGGATACCAAGCATTCCAGGAATTGAAAATAAGCAGTTTAATTTGTATATGAAGTTTGTTAAATAATATTGAAATCGTCAAATCTAAGATAATATTGAAAAATGCAGAAATTCGTTGAATTTGTTTTTGTAAGCAGAAACTGTCAGCCGAGTTCGACCCATGAAAACCTGTCTTCATTCGATGGGTTGCTGGTACATCTTAAAGGTGTCGATGCCTCAACTCATTCGAAACAAATAGTGGGCAATCCAGGAATCCTGTAGCTGTACGATGCCCATGCTCCTCATAACTACACAGCTCAAATATGAGCACAACGAGAGGAAACCAGGGCCAAAAACTGACTGATTCGCCAAGAATACATGTAGTACTAGTCTACGCGTCGTACGATACTGTCGCCACTACATGTATTTTGATACAGTAGACCCTGATAGTATATCCAAGATTGGATTGGACGCATCAAATATGATGCCTTGGTGAGCATTTTATGTAGAACTGACGAGTAAATATTATGTTTCACTTTGATGGGTAAAAATTAAAAGTTTGGCTATCTGAATTCTGGTATGAAAGTTTGACGAGTAAATCTATGTTTCATTTCGACAGTAAGCCTATAACTATGCTAAATGCCTTACTCTTCACTCAAGTATGGATTTATCTTGAAAAACCTCTCTATAGTGAACTGATATGTGACCGCCAGCAACAAGGGGTCACTATTGGAAGTGGTCACTTTAGGGAAGAATATGCGATTGCGAGCAAAGTTCCAGTCCAAGGACGGGTGTGAATAGTTGACTAGGGTTAATCAAATAATGATATAAATATTAATAACGTCTGGGGAAACAAATAACAAATGAAAATAATGATTTAATGTGAAGAGTTGGTTTTAACGAAGAAAAAAAGGAATGTAAATAGCTTAGTCTAAGGGAATAATTCAGAAACATGATTCAGAAACTTGGTATGTAGTGTTGGTGGTTGGAAATATATTTCTAGTCGGAGAGTGGTTAATGGAGCTTGCAGATTCTGTAGAAACCACACTAAATTTGGTAGGGAGAGATCACGTGGTTGAAACTTGGTAGAGGGAGAGAGTAGTTTAGTTGGGAAACGAGTAGAGAGAACGGAGTTCGAATTTTGGCAGCCACCAGTACAGTTGATAGCAGATCCCATGAGATTGCCTAGTTGTTAGCTTATTTTTTGGAGAAGTTCATCTTTAGAGGCAATCGATCAGTGTCACCTCACGTGCGTAAAAATAATAATTCAATAAGACCCGTGAATACTGTTATATGTTATCATTCATCGAATGAATGGAGAAATAGATGTAGCCCACGTACACTTTTGGAAATGGTTGTAGCTTGATGAAAGCGTGTAAAAATTGAATTGGAAATTGTATTAACCATAGGTCAGACTTTACTAAGCCGGTAAATTGCACATGTAGTTACAACAGCGTTGTCTTACAGCCGTCTCGTGTAAAATCTGACAAATTAAAAAAACAATCATGTCTGGTTGAAGATCACAACGTTGTCCATTTTCATATGATTTGGTCGTTCATCTTTCCATCGGGTCAACCATCAAGTGAAACCGCGTACTGCTTACAGACTTATTGTCCCAACGTCCCCGAGTAGGCGGGGTTTTCCGTCGAATTGAGATGACCCTTTCCTTAAGTTAACGTGTATATAATATTCCAAAAGGCATATAAAGGTTTACTTTTTCTATCTTATCGGTATTCTACATATGTTTGTTATTCTATTATGGTGGGTACCTTTTCATGCCGACAATTTCAGTCCGGATACGTTATTTGATGAATCATGGGCCATAAAACGAATTCGGTAGTCCATGGTATAGTTGCCTTTATCTGCGATATCGATTTTGAAGTATCAAAGAGATATTCTTAAAATCTATTCAATCCTAAGTTTACTTCATAAAAAAGTACAATACAGATACATCTCAATTAAATGTAAATAATTGTATTTATGTATATAAATGAAAGAAGTTACACGAATGTATATTTATACACTATGGAATACAGTGCAGAAAAAGGACAAAAGGGTATACAGTCACCCCAAGGGGTATATACAGTGTACTTTGAATTGAAAAAAGCCTGATACCCGCGGCGGAATAACGTATTAAATCGAGAATAACAGTAAAATGTATTACGCGCCGGTCTAGTGGCTGTGACAGTGATTTCTAGTTTCGACATTAATACAGTATATTAAGATAATGATTTAGTCGTGACGATACTTGTTTATCAAGATCAGATTTGACACGTCAGCTATTACCGCGTCAAAACTACATAACACACATATCTCATATGGATCGAGTTCCACAGTTTTGAGTTTGAGAGCTTGGAGGAATTATTTGGTTAGAGTTAACTCTTGAGTTGAATAACTAGTTCGTTTTCGACGAGTTTGACTCTTAGTCGAATCTTAACTCATAGTTGTGGAACTGGGTCTTGATTTCGATAAGCGCATTGTGTATATTTTTGTAAATTTGCTGTTTTAGTTTTTAACAGGAAGAATATGAAACTTATGGTCGAATTTGATGTTACTATTTTGAGATAATATCTGTCATTTATAATATTGTGCGTGTACATATAATACATCAGAGTGCGGCCTTTTAGACTGGTATTAACTTTAACCCGGGGTCAACTCAATTGAAATTGAATTGAATTAACCTCTGGGTTAAAGGTTACACCAGTAAGGCCACAAATTGCTAGTTTCTTATCAGTTTCATTTTCCGCGCGCGTCAAAAGAATGTTCGTTGGTTGGTAAAAAATAGAAATAGAAATGCGCATTAACTGATTGCAATTAACTGATATCAATCTCAGTGTAGAGTTAACAAATAAAAACCCACAGTTAGATCTGTAAAAACAGATAATTTTCCTTACAATTTCGAGGCTTTAACTAAGCCTCATCATCAGAGGATCAAAAACAAAAAAAAAAACAAAATGCGCATCCCGCATGCAGAAATCTGTTGTTGTTCCTTTTTTAAAACATTCCCGCACGCATCCCGATAACCTAATCACACTTTTTAGCGACCTCATTTTTATGTTTTTTCTTTCACGGTCGTTTTCCCATAGTTTCAGTGGCAGGTGAGTATTTCGGTTACGAAGTGGACTCAATCCCGATTCAAGGTGATTAACGCCTAAATTTTCCCATTGAAAAAAAATTGAAAAATAGTAGCCCTCGTCACTTTTGGAATTTGGAATAAGGCTTTTTATTTCTATATCTTTAAAAAAAAGCGAGGTAAAAATAAAAACCTGCCGCCCTCGTCACTTTTCCAAAAATGGCTGATGAGAAACAAGGGTATTTCTTTGCGTGGCCAAATTTGCGGTAATGCTTTAGCCCAATTGGTGTGTAGATTCTTTGCCAAACGTGGAAACCCCAGCTGCCGCAATAGAGTGTTTCAGGGGTTTTGAATTTTCTGTAGATCAAAGTCCTTTATCAAATATTGTTAAGCTCATCGCACACGACGCACAGAAACACTAAAACGAACATATGTTCTCGGAAACATGAGTGTTATCCGTGTAGACCATGTGGATACAGGGAAACATTCAGAAACACGGTTCTGCCTCCTGTTTCCGTGTTTCCTTGCGTCGTCTGCGTTTGGGCTTAAGAAACAATGTGTCCGTAAATCAGATACCCACTGTGCCCAGCCGTGTGACAGTCTGAGTTTGATAATATATAATCTTTCTCGGTTTTTTATTTGAATAGGATCGTGTTTTTGTTTTGAATAATAACAACAAACATTGCGAGACTTTGTAACAATTAGAAATACACGTTTTAGATTAGATCTCGTTTTTCTAATAATACCAAAAATTGTGAGACTTCGTAACAATATTCGAAATACACGTTTGAGATTAAATTTCGTGCACGAACTGCGCGAATTTCAGTACTGAAATTCTTAGAACTAGAGCCATTAAACAGGACTCTCCGTGGAGTACTGCCATCTAGACGACGGATATAAACCGTTTCCACGCTCGAAACTAGCTCTCTGAAATAGTCTCGCGCCAGTGATGATTTATTGTGCTGGCGGTATGGCTATAGGCATTCGGTGACACAGCGCGGTAAACAATACTTGTGTACTGCTCGTTGCTAACAGCGCACAATAACGCTATTATAAAATGTTCCCGTGGACATACGACGGATTAAGATCGGACTGGAATTAAGCGTTGGTTGACCGTGTGCGCGTTAGTTACGTTAAATAAATCCACCTATTATAACGAAATCATATTTTACACGCGCGGACGCGACATACATTCTTCGCAATTTGACCGCGGAACGGTCGATCTCTCCCGACGCGGATTCGGACGGCAACGGCGCGCAGCGATTGTATAATTCAAGTTCCCCATCTGCGGAAGAGAAGAGCCGAACCCGATAAATACGTGATTTGATTGATGGAGCGCGGAGCGCGCAGGAATTTAATATCGACAGAACGCCCAACGTCGTCTGCCGAGGAAGTACGCGTTGATATACGAGTCGCGTGAAAAACGGAAAAACAAGTGACAGCCAAGCACAATTACAAGCATCCGTATCAATATTTGATTCGTTTGCGTGTAGCTTTATTTGTTAGATTAATGTGCGCTCATTAAGCTTTCAATTTTAGTACTAGTATATATATATATATATATAAGTACAGTATTTGGTTTGTGATTATTATTATTACCATGCATTATTGCTAGGTAATGGACGCGCGTAGTGGAGGACAATATGGAGATTAGTTTTCGTGTTCTGGTTGAGTTTAGTTCGGATTTATCACGATGACGAAGGAAGAAGGTAAACCCGATACGAAAGGGAAGCCGGATCCTGCCGTAGGGGGAACGTCTTCGGGTCCGGTGAAATTGAAAACGTCCCATGTCGTATCTTTACTTAAGAAAGAAGCAACGAAGAGCGAACCCGATATGAAAAATGAAGATGCCGAAAGCATCGCTAGTTCGGATTCTGATCGGTTTCAGTTTAAACCGTTCACGAGAGAATCCTTTCAAAAACTGCTAGCACGCGAGGAGGATCTCAGAAATAAAGCCGAACTTTTGCGACGAAAGCCCAAAGAGGGTCGATTAGTGGACGGCGAACTACTGTTCGACGATGGAGAGGGTGGGGAAGATAGTCAAATAGATCGGGATCCTCATCTGATCGAAGGTAACCAACTTCCAGAACAGTTTGGCGATTTTCCGGTGGAATTACGCGGTAAAGCTATCGAAGAAATTGACAAGAATATCAAAGATAGGGTGAGTTACGACCACGCGCACAAGGATGTTCACGAGCGTAACGCTTATAGAACATATTGCCCTAATACATATTGACATCGAAGTGAAATTGTACGATTTGGTTCAGACTTCAATTCGACTGATTAGAAAGCTTACCTATACCACTTCATATGTTCCTGAGTAGGGTTTGATGATAAAACTTTATTTAAGATTATGTGAGTTGTTTTGACTAATCTTACATTTCAAGATTAGCCTACATACACGTATTTGAATGTGAATTCACGAGGTAGATATAATCTCAAAGAAAAGAACATCTTTTGTGTCGCCACGTCCTATTTTTATTTCTCTTTGACCCAGTAAAGCCGAACGCGAACACCCGTAACATCGGTCACCGAAACCAGTGTTTCTTGTTTCGGAGCAACGTACTGTAGCGCACACAGCCCAAAAACAGGAAACACTGGTTTACCGGAACCGTGTTTTCGAACAGCGCACACAGTCACGAAACAAGCCATTTCTCTTATTTCGTGTTTATGTCTTATTGCTATGTGCGCAGGGCTTAAGATCCGAGATTAAGATTAAGGGCCAATTTCGAAAGAAAGTATGCATGGAAAATGATTTTCTGATGCATGAACTGAAGCGCAGCCAGGCTGTCGTAACAGTACTGATCATAGCTTTCAGAGGCTTCAAAACCATTTACCATTTACCAAGAGTATCGCATTATGACCTAGGTCTATTGGGAACAGTAACTTGCCCTTTGAAAAACAAGATTACGCATAGGTTTTGAGTCGTCCTTCAAAAGGTCACGAAATGAAGCCCTGTCTGAATGCGTATCGACGTTATACAAATCGAAACCGACGCAGATTGAATACGAAATTTTATTACACCGATTATAGATTTAGAACGTCTCCACCCTAATTACTCCAATCGATAAGCGACACACGTATATAATATTTGTACATATAGCTGGGTCGTAAAATCAACATCTATGAATCGAAATTAAAAAACAGTTTACATGTATTTAAATCGACTATAAATCATGAATCTCGAGAACTGTGGACACGCGGGCCATTGGATCCGCTGTTCTGATATAGATGAAGAAAACATTCCGCAATTTAAGGGAGCCTAATGTTAAAATCTAAAGAACGAAGAGTAATGTATTTGACAATAGTAGCCTTAAGGCCTATATACTAAATTATCAATTTTTTATGATAGTCCACGTTTTGACTCTTATATGGTGGCTGATTCGGGCCATCAAGTATGATTCCTTGGGCGCACCAAAACGGACTTTCAAATGGAAATTCGACGTTTTTTGTTTTGGTTTGGCGTTCTGGCACCCTCGTTTGCATATCATATACGTTACCGCCCGAATCAGCCTCCATACTTATAAACCTTATAGAGAAGATTTTCAACTGCGACTTTACATTGATTTAATAACAAAATCGGTTAAATTTCATTTCAATACACGATACAGGCGTTTTTACGTGTGTATGACATAGAAAGAGTGGCATATATACATCATCAGACGAGAAAGAAGCCACGGAAAATTCTATCGCGTTAATTTCGCACATTAAAGTATAGCCTTACAGTTGAAATACGTCGAAAGTGTAAATTTGAAATTCATTAGCAGCACCGAGTGTATGTGCGTGTGTATGAATTCGCGTGGGGTTGCTCAAACACTAGTTTCAGTATATATTTTATGAAATGCACGCCAGTTATTGCTATCATAAGGACGAAAGACGAAATTTCAGCGATTCTTCGTCACTAGCCGTGAAAAGAGAGCCATATTCTACACGCGTATTATTAAACAAATTCGGTAACAAAACGACATATTATATTATACGGCGTGTACTATAAACCGTAGAATTGAACAGGCCGGGCCTATAGCTTAAGAACGTTATTTCTGTAAAGAATAAAGTAATATCTCGCGGTTCGTGAATCAAGTTCCCACAATCTGTCGGTTTTAAATGGTTGATTTATGGAAATTTCGCATTTTATACGGCGCGTTCGAGTTAAACTTGTGCAGTATATACGCGCACGATCCGTTAGTATTTATTTATGATTTCATATACTTTGTTGTGTGTATATATATGCGTAGCGAATTTTGCCTATCCACAAAAGAAATTTTTGAAAATTTCATAAGTCAGATTATGAAGCATTTAGCGCGTTTCGCAGAATTTTACGACACGCTATAGATATATACGTGTAGGATTGTATAGAAAAGGGGCTTGGTATTGACTAATACAAAATCTTGTTACGAATACCCAAGACTGATTAAATAAGGCAGCCAACGAAATAAACCCCGATCAGTCGCTTGTCGGTTCAGGCTGGTTGGAATTTTTTCTATTACAGGAACCGGTACCGAAATTTCCAATCGTGTACTTCCATTTAAACAAGAAATGCTGTAAATTCGACCGATCATCCGACTATATTCTGTGTGCTTCGATTTCCGATTTCAAAATCAAACCCCCTGTTTCGCTCCCGGCATGGTGTGGTTGGTTTGCGCCAAATCAATTAAACAAATCAAACCAAATCTACCAATTGAAAAAATAACAGGGAGGATCCCTATTTCAAGATCAAGAAACAAAAAAGAAATACCAAAGATTTGAATGCAGCAGTCGGCAACTTGAATGTGGTTACGGGAATACAATCTGTTTGAAAATTAAAATGTCTTCCTTTTTGGAATTGAAGTAATAGAATTACAAAATGTGGTATCACCTGATCATTTCAACTTACAACCTTATGAAAGATATTTCCCCCCATGGGGAGGGTTTTATTGATATTAATACTCAACTTGTTGAAAGAACACTTTAACAAAATGAAAAACGTGTAGGCCTATTGGTTTTCTCTGAGCTCTCTGACAAGTGTTGGGAGTATTATTTACTTATTGCTGCATTGAATGTAGAGTGGCAATCCCAATTCGATGTTAACTGTTACAAATTTTCGGGTTTCCCCCTCCCCAAGTGTATAAATGATGAATGAAATAAAATGAAAATTCATTCTCCAATTTCCAATTCTTATTCAGTTAAACGGTCGTTCTGTAAAAAAAAACCCACTATATATCCGACTGTTTTCTTCAAATATAAAGGCCGGTTTTAAGATTTAAGACTTGTTGTCTTATTGGGACTTAGTCTTGAGAGTTGAACTAAGTCCACAAATATTGAACTCGCTGAGCTCTTGAAGAATCGGATGTACAAAAATATGCTTCCAGCGCTTTGACGTAATATACTGAGAGGTCATTCCAAAGATCATAGTACTCCGATCGACGTAAACCTCATCGCTGTCGATTCCAATTTCAGATAGAATTAAGCTAAAAGATTAGTTGGACTAAAACCGAAAGCTTTTCAGTTTACCGACATAGAAAAGGTAAAAAAGTTAAATCTCGGCATAGCGTATCTATTACTCGTAGTAGTGACAATGATTTTACGAAGAAATGCTGTAACGTACAAAATCGAAATGAAAATCATTAATTCAAGTGAAGTTGTAGATAATACCAAAAGTCTATGCGGAATTCCTTCTCCGCCAAGTAGCGGCTGGTTCGCGCTTGTCGTCTTTATATTATCATCTATAGACAAGCTAACTCATAAATGATTTCGTTGGTTCAATATCTCGCATTCAAGCGGACTACAACTAACTTGACTACTGACGCTAGGTTACGTTTGTTGCATATTATCTACTAGCAGCATCTCTCGTAATCTGCGTGGATGGAAACGCCGTACATGTTGCCATGAAAATCCCTAACCCGATATCAGGATTGATAATAGTACGATAAATTATTAAATGATTCGCTATATTTCATCATTTCTACACATTTCTAGGAGTCTCATCATAATCGGCATATCTCAGAACACTGGACTGTTAGGTATATCTAGCTTTGCCGCGTGAGTTGGGAGGGCATGGCTATCAGGATATCTGTAGTTTATATAAATATATATCACGATGTTTCCATTTTTCGTCTCAACAAATTTGTGTGTCCGCTTGAACCGTTTTATGAACGTATATTCAGGCACTGATGACGTGGTCCGGTATCATAATTGCAACGAAGCATTTGTACCGCTGGGGCTTGTACAGATCCAAGTGCTACTTAGACTCTACTATGACTGTATATTAAAGATCTCATCGTGCACGGTATATAGCTTAAGACGGCTTATTTTCGCTTTCAGCTCGACATTGATATTTTAACTAATGTGATTCGTGTCATTTCCACCGTACCCGACATCCCCCGTTACCATGGCTCATTGAGGTGACAGCCTCTGTGAAGAGAACGTGTGTACCCTCCGCTGGCAGCGTCGCGCTGTATTTCAATATCAGCTATTGTATCGTTCTCCGCGCCGCAATCGTCGAGTTCACCGGGATCAAATTCGCTATACTCGAGGATATCATTTGCCTTCTCGGACTATAATTTACTACAATTTAACTGTAACCATTTAAATATTAATCTCTATGATACGATGTAATACACAGCCGATACAGACTGAGAAAAAGATTATATAGTATTAGCTTTATTCTATAGGACTCAGTTTCACGGGAAAGTAAGCTCTTCGAGGTTAAAAGTCTTTTAGAATTATAAATCAATATGAACAATATGATATAAATTATATGATATCAAGGGTCAATAAAGTTACTGAATATAGATAATTGAATTGAATTAACCGGCTACCAGTCTAGTCCCGATATATTGATGACGTAGTGCACATCCTCTCAAAAATAATTATCAAAATTTATCAAAAATGGAATGATTAAAGAGTTACGAAATATGTTTAATTACAAAATTAACATAAAATTCACAATTGAAATTGTTATATTTTGAAACGCCGATATTGATGACGTAGTGCACATCGACTCACACCGAATCTCTTAAGAATAACGCATACTAGGTATAAACACATTATTGTAACAGTTTGTACGGCGTCAAAAACACAGATTTAACTCAAATGTGCAAACGGTTTGACCATTTGACCGTGTAAAACCACGACTACATACAACGTTTTCGGGCAGAAAACTTCAGGGTCGTTTCGAGCTATGGCTATAATGTGAAAGTTAATGGCCATTTCTTATCGAGTGACAAGAGTCAACCATTCATGTTAGTACAAGCGGTTTGATCGCGTTTGTTCTTCGGTAATTGAAATTAGTTGCTTTTTGATTTATGTTTTATTTCAACGACCGTGGTGTATCGAACAATCCCTTGAAGTGACGGATTTGAAACAGTGTTGCGCACGACGTCGTTGATTTACGTTAGGTTGTTGTTTCGACCATGACGGTCGTTCCCCGTGATCTAGTTTCCACGAAAATTATTCATTTTATCCGAAATTAGATACTTTCTGTAACAGCCACCCCTTTCCTTTAAAAGTACACAACAGAGGATTAAATATCGAAAGTTGTTGGTTGATATTTATAAGGTCATAATTAGAACAATTTCACTAATACTCCACCCCCTTCCCAAACTTAACACAAACCTGTGAAAATCTAAACATAGTCAAATGCCACTTTCCGCCCATTTACAAATCCTCTGGGGCCGGTTTTATAGACTAGTATTACCTTTAACCTGGGGGTTAACTTAATTCATTTTTAATCGAGTTAGCCCACGGGTTAAAGTTAATACCAGCCTATAAAAGCGAGTCCTAGGTTTTCCCTGATTTTTCCATATGATAACACAAATTTTCCGGTGCGAATTAGAGAAATTTATGGGTTTCATTCATTTTTCATTCAATCACGTATTAGAGAAAAATATAAAGAAACACGCGTGGTCAATTATCCAAATTCCCTGAGTTTTCCAGGCTTATGGTAAAATATGTCAAATTCCATGAGTTTTCCCAGATTTTTTCTAGATTTTTCTGATTCCCTGAGTTTTTCTAGGTTATCCAGGTCAGTGGCCACCCTGAATCTGAATCTGAGCGCATTAACCCGTGACTAAGGGATTTGATTCATGAAGGGAACTACTACAAACTTATGTTAATGAAATAAATAATCAACGAAATAGACATCCTTTTACTTTCAATCCAGCTCATACTTAAGTGTGATACGCCCATAATATGTGCACATGTGCAACCGTACTACAACTAAAAACCTGATCGGCATGTTTCAATATACATTATTCAAACGGTGTCTATTAATTTTACGGCAAGGAAAATCGCGTGCAAATGTTCCACGCCACAATAGTTTTAAGATCGTGTGTGTTCGGCTTTTTTTTCCATCCGCAGCGACTATCAGACGCAAGTGGTTTTATTACAACACTTTATGCGATATTTCCACCGTAAAAATCAGATCTCTACCCGGAGCCATGAACATAGAAAGTGAATGGAGTTCTTGTCGCTTGTCAGGGCGTGAGATTAATCAATATGTATAACTGTGTTTGTAAAATTACGATTCCCATCAGACCAGCATATATATACTTATTTACTCATGGATGTCTGGATGTCACTTGGGCCCTATTATCTAGGCTGATGGTATTTTGGCTCGTTCGAACGGACAAATCAATATGCAGGGTCTTCTTAATGATATTAGAAACCAAATCTTATGGCTACAATCTATTTTGCTAACGAGAAAGAAACTGTGGACAGTTGAGCCAGTTCCACGTTCATCTCTGGAGTGGTGAAACGAACTGTTCCAAATGAGATTCGACTGTCAAATCTAACTGTGAAACTTTCCAGTGTGAATTAAAATTACAAGTTAGTACAGTAGTTATTGCTCAGAAAAAATTGAGTTGCCAACAGCACAAAAACATCGTAAGAATTACAAGGATTAATGCAGTTTAGGAAGATAATTTTCTTTATCTTGAATTGGGATTCTTATTCATTTGATTTGTAGATTTGATCTAGATACATAGACGCAAACTTAGATGAGGCAGTTTTGATGAAGTCGGTATGTCTTTTTGCCTTTGATGTCCATTGATTGGGTATTAATGTGTGCACGCTTGGCCGATAGTTCTGAAAAATCGTTTTAAGAATTTAGAGTTTTGATTATATAGGTCTAACAAGCGGAAAATGATTTCATTACGTAAGTTGAATAGTTCCGAGCCATAAAGTCTGAATAGATTTAGGCGAATATAATCCTATTAGATTAAAAATTTAGATAGTGAGCAGTTTATTCGATTATGTCATTTCTTACCCACACCACGGTCTACTGGTTATTGATTAAACGCAAAAATACTTACTCCACAACCAACGGCTAATAATCAATATCTAAGTGTCCCTATTTCAATCGTCTGGCGAGGAAATTGTTAATAATACATCGTTTACAAGGCGAAAATGTCTACTACGCAGTGAAAAGGCAATCAGTCATAGGAGATTTGCGCTTAATGCCAAACACGCCAGAAGCTCATCAAATTTTCTGAAAAAAAAAATAAACGTGAAGTGTCCCTCCGGTATTTCATATAGATGATTGAAAGTATACAAAACCGATCGATGGAGTTCATTTCAAAACGAATTTTCCAATATGCTGATATTTGAATGCGACGTTACAAATTCGATTGCATAAAGCGCGCGCTCGCTCGACTAATCGACTCGTCGTATAGCCGACTTTATGTCTTAAACGTCTATTTTTAGACAGAAAAGAGAAGCCTCACCCTAGCTTTGGGCGTGTGTTGGCGCAATCGTTTAAAGAACTGTTATCGTATGTACAATACACATCGATACCGTAGCCCTGACGCGATTGCGTGCTGAAAATTTTCGTGTCCGTAATCGTCAGCGCAATATTCAATTACCTCTTCGTAAAGACACATTAAAAATGTGTTACGAAGGCCATATTTTGCTTAATCTTAGAGCTCAAAATAATCTTAGAAAATCAATTAATCATTTTCTTCTTTTCAACGCCTTGGTTTTGGCGAAACTAATAAGCCGCCAAATGTATTTGTGGTTTTGTTAAATCGTAAATCCCTATATTAATTTCACGTGTCTGCTCTCCCGATATTTTCCATGAATTCGTCCGCGCGACCTTGAGGTCGCGGTTGGAGGGTGATTTTGACCAACGCGTTGCGTATGAACTTTATTTGAACTTCAAAACATAAATAGGAAAATATGCATTCGACTAGATATTCATCACACCATTAATAAATATCTTTAAAATTCTGTCTTAAAAAATTTTAAACCCTTTGACAATACTTCTAACGTTCCCGAAGCCCCAAATTTGGTTTCACAAGTACATCAAAAAGATGAAACCACGCCACTCAAGCTTTATTCCTGTGATTTTTCCAAACGCAAAATAAAGCCTAGGTCCCACTTTCCGCTAGGGCCTCGCCAAGATACTTGATATTTCGATTTCCCCATATCGGCATATAAGTATAATATCCCCATATAAGTGAAAAGTGAAATTTCTCCTAAACATTATGACAATGTTCTAATCATTTCTGGTAAGAATCTTGCAAACTGATCAAATCGGCTCTATATTCTACATCGTGGGCGATAGATTTCATTTTCTTTTAATTCCCCACTCCGCCCCTAGAAGAGTGGCGTTGCACAGCCCGGTTTGAAATTGGATACACGTGCCGCGAGGCTGTGACACCAAAGCAGCAACGTGAGTTGTTTTTAGTAAAAATTTGACTATCCATCAATCACCTCCCCATCCAGCCTGAACTGGCAATTGACTGATGGGCTTTATTTCTTTTGTTGCCTCTGCCTTATAATTCATACGAAATATCTATGAATATTGTTCGCCCAGAAAATACTGTCAATCCAATATACTGAATAATCATTGCAGGAATAACTCCGAGACAAACACGGTTAAATAATTCGCCGAATCCATATTGCTAATAACCTGACGTCTGGGAGAAAATTGATTTCGATATTCGGTAATACCTGACGGGGCAGTGCGGTTCAGTTGAATAGAGATGCCATCCGTGCCGACGCGAACGGCTTCAATAATGATATAACCCGAGTGAATAATTAATGCTATTGATAGGGTATTAATTGTTTGTGGTTAGCATCGCCGCCGACTGCGCGGCTGAACTTTCATAATATTCAACGGGCTTATACTTAGTCATTCGTAGCCGCGTATATACGACCTCTATTATCGCATCATTTGCATCTTTAGATTGAAAAATGATCATTGATACGTGTTCTCTGTTTTGGAGAGTCCCGTCAGAGTCCCGTCATCAAGGCGTTGATTATGTATTTGTAAATCATATATGTAACCGACGACCTTTTTGATTTTGATTTTTATGAGAAAATATACCAGGAAATTAACCCCAAGAAATCTGGCTCATAGTTGTAAGATTAGTATAATGTACACTTTTTACACGGGTATTGCGAATCATCGCGACTTATCAAGGAGGCAAAATCTATGAAGTTAAGAGCATATAATCAGGATGTACCCCCTCTGAATCATTACCGCAGAGATGACGTCAGAGACGCTATTTCCTGCGGGAGAGGGAAGGCAAAAAGTTTCTGGAATGGTGTCAATTTTACTTCAGATATCGGATCCAATCACGTTACTAGCGTAAAGCTTTTGATCTATAATTCATATGCACAATTAAACCTATATATAATTCTGATAGAGTCAAATTTACATTCTAAAATCCGATATACAAGTGCTAATAATGCGCCAAATGAAAAACGTTTTTCGGTCATTCGGACCGTTCTTGGGTATCCAAGACTTATCAAAGATTCGGAATGTAGGGCGAATATGTAGGTTTAACCGTGGGCATATTAGGTGTCACCAGCGTCATCAGATTGAAGGTGCAAACGCTCCCTTTCCGGCTTGCTTTCCGTCCGCTTATGTTTCCGAATTATTGGGGACGTAAACAGCGGAAATGCGTGGTTAAATCTTAGAAAACGCACCGCCAAATTTTAAACTCTCCTTTGGGACGAGGAGGGCCCACGAACGCATTCCATCGGATCGCCTCGAACTTTCAACGCAGCCCAACTGCCTTAACTTCTCTCGTGAAAAACCGGGTCTAGGTGCCACATTCCAGCGTAATACCCTGTTTTGATTTGAATGAACCACTACAGTGGAACCTCGCTACAGCTAACTTCACGGGACCAGATAATATGTTCGTTATAATCGATAGTTCGTTATATCCAGCGAAAATGATTAAATTTTATTACTTGGGACGAAATTCTATATTTTGTTATATCCGATGAATATTTGTATCAGAGTTCGTTATTACGAGGTTCCATTGTAATGGCAAACATTGTCCTCCATGTGCAATAATTTCAAAAACTATCCTTGATCATGCGACAATATTCCCTAATGCGATTTCATATCTTTCTCTCATTTCAGACATTTACGGTGATAAATACTCGATTCGGTAAAAACTATATATACCGATTTTCAGCAAGCAATGCATTTTATATACTGGGGCCATGGAATATGATGAGAAGAGGATTAATAATGACAGTTACCCATCAGGCTTTCGACTTGTTTATTATGTTGTCTATTGTCGTTAATTGCGTATTCCTTGCCTTGGATGATCCTCCCGAGTCAAACGAGTGAGTATTTAGAATTACTTACAATCTGCGCAAAGATGGATATAATTCGAGCACCTAATAGCCACGATCACACGGAGATGATTCGACCCAGGTCAAATACATCATACACGTAATCATACAGTCACAGAATTCATACAGCCACAATTTAGATAAGGAGAAATACATAAAGAAAGACATGAATACTCGGCACGGATCTTACATATATAGTTTATTCTTCTTTATCAAAGTGCGAACTACACTTGTATGACACATGATCAAGAATGCACATTTTAACAAAATAATTTGATACAAAATTACATATTGAAAAAGAAGAAATCTCGATCAATTTTTCAAATAAAGATAGATTTTGTTCCGTGCCGCGTGAATCTCTCGTTCGATACTGAACAAAGCGACGTGAAACGCGTCCGGAACCAGTTGCTATTCAGATGTAATATTTTTTGACCCGTGCTTAAATTTGGCTCGGGCCGTAAATGCTAGTGCGATCGCGGCTTTACGAAACTAATTCAAGCTCCGTTATTACAGAAAATGAAAAAAAGTGTTAAAATGTGCAAAATAGGTATTTTTTAGATTAGGTTAACTGATTTCGTTTTTACTCAATTTGTCTAATAATGAATTTTCCATTCATACGTCGCCATTTTAATCACTCGTTATTTTTCTCGTATGTTTTAGATATGTGTTTCTAGGAATTTACACGGTAGAAATGTTACTGAAAATGTTCGCCCGAGGATTCATCTTCAATAAACATACTTATCTCAGAGATCTTTGGAATTGGTTAGATTTTGTAGTTATCATTCTAGGGTAAGTACCATAATGATATATTCTATTTCCTATAATAAATTCTGGTGTACAATTCCAAACAATGAATCGTTATTATATCCTATGTCTAATGCGTCTAATGCACGGACGTTACCTTTTGTCCTATTGACCACGTATATCTCTGTATTAGAATGGACGCGAATCGACCGCTTTTGTCTCAAGGTCGCAAACGGCCGAATAGAATCCCACCAGAGTTTTCGTGTGTTTGACCCCTTTAGTCTAGGTTCTAAGTCTCAAAAAGCCTCTGGAAATGTGATTTCGTCTGACCCTGTCTGAATTTACATCGAAGCCCAATTTGTCTGTTTATCTGCGATACTTTTGAAATGATCGACCGTTTGAAACCCATTTAACAGCATAGATTTTACCAGCACGTTACCTCGATTACGCAATATCCCGGCACATGTTGCCGGAATTACAAATCTGCCGAAATAACCTTGAAAATATTATCTTTCTTCATTGTAATTTTGGGCTTGAATGTATTCCAGGTAAACGTAATTCCAATTTTTGGTACTTAGAGCCTGTACTTGCCGGTATTCATAGAGCCTGGACCACTTGTATTGATATATGATTTTTTCTATTATCTTTATTTGCATTCAGATATACGACAATACTATTACAAAGCGTCGGTGTACAAATCGGTAATCTGAACAGTTTACGCACATTCCGGGTGCTCAGGGCTTTGAAAACTATATCTATATTTCCTGGTAAGTTGCGAATCAGATCCTTGAGCATCGGATTCCTTTTCACAGAAATATAAAAAGTCGACGGCAAACTACCGGTGCCACGATGCCCTAAACGATAAGTGGTTAGAAAAATTAAAATAATCTTCAAAATCCATTAACCCCTTAGATCCTTGAGAATCATATTCCCTTTCACAGAAATAAAATAGTCAATGGTGCCACGATACCCTAAACGGTAATTGGTTAAACAAATTCATTTTCAAAAAAATCGAAGCTTGAGAATGATGAGATTGATCCATTAACCAGTGAAGCGGTGGCTGAAACGAATACCGAAGATTGTTACATTTTTCACTTAAGTAATACGGACGTGTATAGCTATTTTAGCCGTCTGAAAAACATACCCGTTACACGGTTGACTCGCGTGTGTTTATTTTGCTAAGAGCTGTCGTGCCGCGTGTCCCCGGTGGTATCAGCGTGTTGTGATCGGGACAAATTTGTTGCTATGTCGGCCTACTGAAACGAAAGCGACCGTATGGAATTACTGATATTGATTGTCATCGGAAAGACTTACGGGTGCCTTGGCTAGTATTTCCTTGACAACATGACTGTGGGCCATCACAACTTCGCCGACGCTTTCATTATCACGAAATGTTAAAACCAATTCACACAATCGATTGCACTAAAAGCGAAGCACTATTCCGTATAAAAACAATTTCCATTCCATATGCTCTTCGAGTATTCTGCTATGCAATTATTACAAAAAAAGATTCATAAATTCTGGAAGTGAAATCAACTAATGTATATTAGATGGCGTAAATTTTCTAGTAAGGGAACATGTAGAATAACCATGTATCATGTCACGATCTGATATGATATGACTGATACGGGTAATTGCAAATCTATTTAATTTCTGGGTTAGATACTTCGTCAACGATTGGCGCTCGTGGTCGCGATTGATGTAAATTGAAGAAAAAAACATTTCCAGCTAGCTTGATATTGATATAGCGAAATTGATTGTATCGTCAAGATTTCAGCATTCTCTCCGCTGGAGAATTACCTAAATGTGTTTGCTGTTTATTAATGAAAGCTGTTTACGTTGCGTATTAACAAATATTGGACATCGAAGCCGATTGATTCGATTTGACTACAAAATCCTGACTAACGATACAGCGAAATCATTACTAGTTCCTCGTGCTGCTCTGGTAACAATATTGTCCAGCAGAAATCCGTCGAGAAATTCACTAGACACGGCTGTTCACTAATCCATACAATGTCAACCCTATATAATATGATGCTGTAACTTGATAACGATACAAAACACGCGCCCTTTTTCTATCCATTAACTGAAATCTGTTGACGACGCTTTTAAATAAAGTCAACGACGATGATCGGGTTAGAATTATTTGAAGTAGTCTGAAATGCTTTTTTAAGTCGGTGACATTTCCTGGTAAAGCCGCTGTTGTGTATTTCAGGACAGCATCGAATATTTACGAGAGTTTCCGGAGAAATAAACATGAGTAGTTTTCCGGTGCGCAAGCCGATACAAATGGGACCACACGACCTACATTTTTTTACGACCGAGTCCTTTTTCAAAACGGCCTTTCCCGAGAATTTTAGGAATATTTATCAATCTGGTCATTGGTCCATTTAAGCTATGAGTCGGGTCTAAAACGTTTCACATTAGGAACATTTTGCCAAATTATGGGGATCTGCCAACGATGTGGCAATCGAGTATTCCACTTATGGCAGGCGAGGATCCGCCAGGTTCGCTAGTAGTTACTCGGTCTTCTGCGTCCAATTTCTTCTATATTTCAACTGATATCATATGAACATTCCTCTTAAACAAATCAATTTTCAATGATAACTATACCAATTACTGGGTAGAAAAATTAATTTTAAGTATTTTAGGTGGGTCAAGTGATAATGCTTGGATCAATCCGGGAGCCTAAATATTCAGTTCAAAGTTGATTGAAAATGAACTGATTTTAACAACGTAAGGCTGAGTGCTCGTCGCGTCATCTGGCGGGATAACTGGTGTTGCAGCTACCCATTAATTATTCTGCTTACAGGCTATATCTATGCGAGAGGAGGTGTCCACCATCACCATTAACTTATCATAATGACATACTCTCCGTCATCAACCCTCAAATTTCCGTCGAAGCTTCGTCCTTCAAAACTCTAACCGTGGACTCTGAAAACTCTAAAATCTTGATCTTTCGCCGCGTTCCACGTGCCTTCGTTTTTTTTTAATTCTTAAAATAGGGATTGACCCTGATATTAATTCGACGGGTAGATTTCGTTTGATAGGATCCATGCACACACGGACCCTGTTCCACAGTAATTTGTGTTAAGATTTGACTCAGAGTTAACTCTAACTAACTCACAACTGTGGAACTGGATCATGAGATCTATCCATCAAAACGACAAACACTGTTAGTACCGCTAATATGGATGTACTCTAAAAATAAATGCACAATCAGCAGAAATACGACGCATATAACCCGGAGCAATTTATAATCCATTTGATTCTATTTCTTCCAGGCTTAAAAACGATAGTCAATGCACTGTTACGTTCAATGCGTATGTTCATAGAGGTGCTAGCTTTGACGGTGTTTTGTATGATGATGTTCGCGCTATTCGGACTACAAGTTTACATGGGATTACTGCGTAATAAATGCGTGAAAATGCCGGATTTATCTTCGTTTGGCAATAGTTCCGGACCGGAAATGCACGCTTACTACGCCGAATTCACCAAGAATGAGAGTAAGTAAAATATTCCGTCATAACACATCTAGAATACTGTTGAAATCATTGACGAAAAAGTATTAATCAACAATATGACTTTGCATTCAGTTATCAGTTATTTGAAAACATTTGAAAAATATAATTAATGTATATCACACTTTTGACTGAGTTAGAATATCTAAATATCTATGACACGCAACAAGTAGAACAAATGTGTACCTTTCAGCATGACATTGATGAGGATCGCAAGCCCATAAGCAGGTTTTCAAACGGGTCGTTCTAACTTCTAGAAGGTTTATAACATATCAAAAACTAATAATACAAACAAACCTATTAAAGATTACCTTCATCGATTTTATTCCATTGCAATTGGCCATTGGCCCACAAGCGACCTATATATTTTCAAAATGGCGCTTGGTTGAAAAAGGCCGTTCGTTCGAAGGCCCCTGTACGGCCTGGGATCGTGTGTGATGATCGAAATCAATCGTGTATTTCATGTATTTTGGTCCAAATTCTTCAGTTCATATCAACATGAGGATTTTTCTTCGTTGTGTGTTTATGGATATATATATTTGATACATGAAAATACATTTAAAAAGATCGAAGCACACTCAATGCCCGCTGTTATACTATCAAAAATATGATAAGGCCTACTTTGACGGAGTTTATGGATTTTCTTGTGATGCACCTTCTGTGACCTGTGACTTTTCACGATATCGGAACAATTAAATTCAACTACATGTATATACACTGTACGCTAGCATTGTACTTCATGAAGAATTAATGACACAATCCTCTCTTTTACCCTCAATTCCTGTACATTTTGAAGAGGGGTTGATAGATTATGTACATACATTACGCAGTTTCTGAAATGGAAATGCACGATTTACACGTGGTTTTTTCGACGGGGGATTTGATCGATAAGCAACAACAATTGAAATATTCGTGAATAATTTACGCAATTATGATGTATATTCGCCAGTTGCGTATTTCAAAGTGTAAAACAAAATCAATCATACTGTAGACGTGTTTTAATGAAATCAACAAAAAATCGATTAAGCGTTGAAAAAACAACGTTTCAAAGCTTCACAAAAATGGTCTCCTTAATTACATCGCTATATTGAATACGAAAATTATGTAGATTACAAAAAAAAAACAAGCCATAGGCGACAACAGTTCTCTGGCTCAGACTCGAACTCCGAAATTGCCATGCGTTAGTTCCCATTGCATTTTTGATATGTTGTTTCAAGGGCCAATAACTAAATTTGTCAAGACAACTTTTTGAATTTCGACTCCGTTCCTCGGTTATGAGGTCATCTTCAAGGTCATGTCACTGACATTGTACCCATGCAAGTTTCATCGAGATACATAGACAGTGCAATGATAAGCGTCTAATGGAGGCCCGAGAACCAATAGTTTTTGCCCGAGAACCAATGAGTTTATACATTAATTGAATGAATGAATGAATCGCACTTTTGTCAATATAATGAACGTCAATTTTTAAGAGCTTGTTATTTTTTAGCTAACTGGGAGATCGATCAACAAGGCAATATCCGACTATGCGGCAACACTTCTGGTGCTGGGTACGTTATAATTATAAAGTTCGTTTGACTGTAAGAAATATCGTTTATTTCGCCTCAACGATTTTTTTTTCTAATTTCTTTCGTAGCATTTGTAGCCCTGGGTATAAATGCTTACCAGACATCGGCGACAATCCGAACTTCGGCTACACGAGTTTTGACCATTTCGGTTGGGCGATGCTTACGTCTTTTCAACTGATCACATTGGATTACTGGGAAAACGTTTATAATATGGTAAGGATTGCGCGTGATTACCTGAAAACCTAATAATTTCCTACCGACATTCTCCACTATCTATGTATGTATAGCTGAATCGGTTTCTGCAATTGAATTCTTAGAATTGAGGAAAATATTGATAACAACATTAAGTTCTTATAATGATAGATCGATTGTTCTTGTTGCTAAGATCGGACCCTTCATCTGTTCTCTGCTAGCGGCGGTCTCTTAGTAACGAGTCATCTTTCTCTTGGTGCGGGAGGGAAAGTCGTACTACTATGCCGATGACAACGAACCATCTGCCTTTTGTGTGTCGATAAATATATTATATCAACCCTACTGTTGAATGGTTACTATGGAAGCATTAGCTCCGTGTCCGGTCTGCAATAAGTTTCTGCGATTTGAAATCTGCACCGGAAAAAAAGATATAAATATTTCCCCCCGTTGACAATGCCAGGTCGCCTATTTGTTCAGCATTGATACATTCATTTCTGTTCCATTTTTCCTGGCTTCCTGCACATTAGCGCGCAAGCCCAAAATAGATACAATCATCTCTCATAAAAAAGCCCGACGCGGACAACCCAGGGAAACACCAAAAAAAGAATACGGAATCAAACGTTTGATCTCGGGACAGCTGCGATCACACAAGCATTTTTGGTCCGAACAACCTGTTCACCCGGGTGCCAAATGGGCCCGGGCAAAATTTTAGCACGAGACTAAAGATTGCGTTTTAATTGCAACTGGTACTGGAAATGACCAACTTCACTTTGTTTGAGCATTGTTCAGCATCGAGTGAATGGTTTGCGCATGAACGTGCTCCCTGATTAGGCACGGGCCAAATTTGGCTCGAGCCTGATCCGGGCCATATCGTTCGGTGATCGCGGCTATTATTTCCCGAAACCATGTTTCTCGGTTCTCATGAACACACACACTCGACACAGGGTAACGCTCGGGCTAGTCTGGTTAGACTGGTTGCCGGCACTTTTATCGTCGATGTATCCAAATCCAAAATAACCTTATTGATCCGTTATATTATATACGTTATTATTAATTTAGTAATTTAGTCAGTAATTTAAGGCATTATGCACGTGACATATGTGATAATTCTTCCAAGGCGTCAATGAAGTTCCTTCAAGTTTCTTGTTTCATATCTCTTTTCAGATTATTCGGATCAACGGACCTTGGAATATTTTGTTTTTCATTTTGATAGTGTTTTTCGGTTCTTTTTATCTGGTGAATCTGATGTTGGCTGTTGTAACGATGTCGTACGAAGAGGAAGCACTCAATGACGGCAAGGTATGAGGAGGTCTCTTTAACACGCGACATGAGACAAACGACTTTCGTCTTTAGCCTTATCCCCATTCCACCGCTACACATCCATCGATTTTTTTATTCAAAGGGTGTGACACCGAGAATAAAAATCTCGTTGTAATTTTCGTTGACTGATCAACGAATTGCTGTCTACAGATATATTATTACCAACTGTTTTTAATTTCTAAAATCGATAATTCAAGATTTTTCATCGATAATAGTTTGGCATGTTCATTCTAATGATTTTCATTACACGCATGTCCCTTACCACTAAAAGAATTGTGTTATTTCTGTTCGTTTATGATATTCGAATTACTTATTTCTTATGAAATACTAATATGACTATAAAAACTAAAAACCCGATTGATTTCTCTATTCTAATAAAGAACAAAAAGAATGCTGTAAGTAACTGAAAATAGAAAGGTCATTGCTTATCGAGGATTGATTACAACCAAAAGTGCAGTGCCACTTCGATGATAAACCTTTTGAATTTCTGAACATGGACATATTCGAAATTCACGAGGCGTTATTTTCCGCCGTTCGTTTTGTAGTAAACCATTTAGTTTTTATTGTTTGGAAAATTTGTTTTTTTCCCGAGTGCAATAAGAAAGCAATGATCTTTCTGAATGTGTGGTTTGCTTTTCAAAGAGCTTTACATCACGCCAAGATTTTCTTTCAAAGCACGACATTTTTGTCATCAGAGACCTTTAAAAGCTGGTATATTCATACGTATTTCCATTCGTTTGACAGAAAAGCAACTGCAGCTTCTCTCGGGAGACCAACAGGCTTTTTTAATTAACGATTGCGCAAAGCTTTCTTACCGCGTGTGATATATTCCTTAGTCTTTGAATTGCGTATATCAAAGGGAATCATAGATTTGCTAGATTAGTATGCGGTGCTTTCTTGCACTATTACAATCAATTCTCCCTCTTTACAGATTTCGCAAGAATCTCATTCTAATTCGAGAAACAATTACCTATTTTCTATCAAAGTTTTCACTAATCGGTTGCCGAAAAGAAAACCATTAACTCACGCGGTATCTTATCTTAAACAATCTGCCATACGTAACCGCCCGTTTCGTAGAAGTGTTGCCGCTAAAACATATAGCGAACACCTTTCGTTCGTAGCATAACCGACGTGTGAAAAGTATGTATATATATATATATATATATATATATATATATATATATATATATATATATATATATATATATATATATATATATATATATATATATATATATATATATATATATATATATATATATATATATATATATATATATATATATATATATATATATATATATATATATATATATATATATATATATATATATATATATATATATATATATATATATATATATATATATATATATATATATATATATATATATATATATATATATATATATATATATATATATATATATATATATATATATATATATATATATATATATATATATATATATATATATATATATATATATATATATGTACACGATATTTCATGCGGCTCACTCTTCAATTAAACACCCAGAAATATAGGATGAACTCTTTTTATGTTCTTTTTTCACGTTCACATAGATTTTTTAACTTCACGTGTTTTATATCACTATCTATATACGGAGGCGTCGAGGGATTGTATCGATATGATGTTTCGGCGTTATCTTACAGGGAGCATCGAAATCATGAGAAAGCACTATCTGATTAATCTGAAGTAATATTTCGTCTTTTCTGCCAACCATGTATGGTAGCTGATTCGGGCCAGAGAATCTCAAATTGATTAAAAGAAAGATTTTCCTTGAAAAAAATTGATTTCTGTACTGAACACAACTAGTTGATGTTAGTATCCGTTGAAAACAACTTTTAGCTCCTGAAAACAACTTCGCATTGTTGTCAGGCCCTTTAAGTTGTTTTCAACACCCTCCGAAATCACCGAAATAAATTTTTGCTCGTGGAAACAAACTTTGGACCAACTAAGATACAATATTTGTGACTTTGAATAATAACTCTCGATTATCTTCCTCCGATCAATCTATTAGGTAAAAGTTGTTTTCTTGACCGTAATGTTGTTTTTTTCTGGATCAAAACATTTTACTTTAACTTTTAACAACTTCAACTTTTGCTTTAACCAACATTTTCGTTTTTGATCAATTTGGAATGTTGTGCCCAAATCAGCCACTACACTAATGTAATTTTCTGTGAGATAATGACTCGCTAAAACTAGATTATTAGTCAAACCGATGACCAAATTCACAAGACTAATGCTGAATATCAATTAGCCCTAGCTAGTTATGTGTCAGTATTCATCGTTAAGTGTTTCGTGGTATAGAATTTAGCGTTATCTCACAAAAAATCTACCAAAATGAAATCAGTGAAAATACCCCTGAGTTGCATCGTCCCTCAGCGGTCGGAACCGATAGCATCGAGCGAACCCCTGCCCGAATAGATCCGATGTGCATATCGGTTCGGCTAACCGCAGAAATTGCGGTGCAAGTCAAAATGCTGATCGAATAATGGGTTAGGCAAATTCATGGATTTTCGAGTGGCTTATAACGACATCAACCTTTGCAATGGGTCTATTCGGGTAGGGGTTCGTACCAAGTTCGTACCGATGCCATCTGGTTCGAATCCCTGCCTAGGCAGGATATCTGGGTTGCCAATCGAGAGCCTTCTTAAATTAAGAAAAACGTCCTAATTTTCTTGTAGAATAAACAATCTTATAACTTTTTGCGTTGATATCATTGGTTAATCCCTTTTTCCAGGAATTAGAAAGGCAAAAGAAGGCCAAGAAAAAGGCCGCTAGAAAAAAGCTCAAGAAGGAAAGTGTACAAAAAATCGATTTCGATCCGGCTAGACTGAAGATGACTGTTTCATTAGTCGACATAAAATCAATCGAATCGAAACAGAAACAGAAAGAAGAGCAATCCGCGAAAGACAAAGAGGAGCATATTGCTGGACTACAACAGGTCGGGCAGGAGGACGAAACTGTAAATAAATCAGAAGCTAGTGTTAAAACAGCGGTTAGTAGAAACAGCGTTAAAAGTCGGAATAGTATTAATAGTGCCAAAAGTAAAAAGAGTGCTGTGATAGATAACATTGTGACGACTAACAATAAATCACCAACTAAAACAAAGCCGAATTCGGCGGCCAATAAGTCTCCACCGAAAAGTCGACCATCCGAAACTGATTCTCCGTCTAAAAAGAACTCTAAGAAAGTGTCAGTGAAAATCGCGCCAGTGTCGAACGCATCTTCCAGTACGGGTACGAAAAAGGGTAGTCCTCAAATTAGTAAATTAACTAAAAGCACTAGTCATGATAATAACCCGAAACCGTACGCTACACCGGTAGATTCGGGTATGGGCAGCACGGACCGACTGATAGAAGCGTTGGACGCCATCGAACAGGGCGGTGTTACGAATCCCTGTTACGTATCGGACGACAACGATGACAAAACTGCGAAATACGACAGGACTTCCGAGGATTCGGGCAGCAGTTCCCGTCCGTCTCCGAATCACTCCTCCGGTGAGAGACCGACGCCGAAACACGGACCGGCGAAAGTTGATTCTAAAACTCCGCACGAGTCGTTTTCTCGCTCACACACCGTTAACATTCCCAGTGCACAAGTTTCAATATCTAATACCAGACCACCTCTTACTAAACGTGACAGCGAGGTAAGTTACGTTTTTCTTTTAGTGTTGACGATGTGAAGTCAAAAGTAACAGTGAAACGGTGAAAGCACCTTAATCCACTCGGTAAACAGTAGTAGGCCTTGCACGAAATGATCGACTGAATTCACGTTTGATTTTGTTAAACGTTGAACAATATTCAATATAGTTATCAATATGATAACGTATTTTGCTCGATACTGAGATCCGTTGTTTTTTGTTTTTGTTTCAGCTGTCATCGAATTTTGACGATGGCCAAAGCGAAGAATCTGATGGACAATCAGTTGTTGTTGTCGACGGTACTTATGATTATTTTTCCTGCTCATTATTTTCTCCGTCATCCGTTTTGATTCTTTCATCAAAAACCTTCGCGGTTCTTTGATGCTCCTAGAGGAGGGCCACAAATACTTTCGATGTGCCCTATAGTCATCTCTAGACATGATTGCTTTTATGTACGTCGATAAAACCAGACGGCGAGTTCCAAAAATAGCTGGGAACTACAGTTCATTACTCCAAGTGTATTGTTTACAGCCGTATTAAAAATATTAATTAGTTCTTCTTTGATTGAAGATAAGGACAGAGAATGGAAGGATAGGAACTGCGTAGTCGGCTGTAAAGCATGTTGCAAGACGCATTATATTCCGTGGTTGAGAGTTCAGAATGGGATCTACAATTTCGTTATGGACCCGCTGTTCGAAATGTTCATCATGTTGTGCATAGTTTTAAATACGATGGCTATGGCTTTAGAGTTCGAAGGCATGACACCGCAATACCACAAAGGCTTGGAAATAACGAATTACGTATGTGTCCGTTTTATTTGGTAAAAGGGGTGCAATATTGCATCCACCTCCACGATATCTTTGGAGTTAACCTTATCAATCTGTAGCATGCTTTGTTGGAGAAAAGAACAGACGTATATTTGGCTGAGCAAGGCTAGGATATATAAATTTTGTTATGCAGCATGTTAGAATATCTAATATACGAATTCAATATCACTAATATGTTAAGCTTTGTATTACCGATAGTCAGCGTTTATCACGTTTAGATGAGGATTCATTTAGATTAGTACAAGAAAGCTTGTTATTAATTGCTTGGATATAGTTGCATGCATTTTTATATTAGCAACGCTTCGGTCTTAAAGGATCTCGTGGGTAGGCACGCATTTAACAGCTTCGTATATATCAATCACTGTTGCTTTTTCAGGTTTTCTCGGGGATATTCATCCTCGAAGCCATCTTGAAAATAATGGCAATGCCTAGACTGTACTGGAAAAGTGGATGGAATATATTTGATTTTATAATTGTGTTAGCTAGCATTTTGGATCTTGGCTTGACCAACGTAGCGGCTGGCCTTAGCGTTATTCGTGTCTGTCGGCTGGTAAGTGACCTGCGTGTTGTTCAAACTCGGAAATTTCTTTTTCTAGATCTTCTCCGGGATCTTTATTCTCGAAGCCATCCTAAAAATCCTCTCAATGCCACGGATATACTGGAAAAGCGCTTGGAATGTCTTCGATTTTGTCATAGTGCTAGCCAGTATACTGGACTTCATTATGGGTCAAATCGAACATGTAACTAACGCTGGGTTAGGTGTTGTAAGAGTTTGCCGACTGGTAAGTCAGTAGATGATAGTTTAGCGCCGCAGTTGTCTTTAACATCGGGGAACCTTGTCAACGTCGACTACAAAAGGATTTTAGTTGCTAGAAGCGTTATTGTATCACGCTTTCCATATAGTTAAGCTACAACAGCTGAACTAAGTGTATCCCCTAGGATAAATCTGATAGTATTGGGGTACCCCCTCGCCATCGTTTGATGCAGTCTCTAGACTTGGGGATGTCCTCTCGATAAATTGTAGTTTGTTTATGTTCCATGTACACCGTACAATATCTATTGAATAAAACTCATTCATACCACTTGTGAGTGTATCCGGTCGTTGCAACCAGTATTCACAAATTATTAGGACTATATTTGGAACTGCTCTAAATTCTTCATCTTAATGTACTAAAAATATATGAATAAAATGCATTTAGGGCAACATCTAATGCAACGTCTTATAGCCAATTTTACTTGACAGGAAATTACTTTCAAATGCAAGCAATGGTCCTGAGTTGGAAATTAAGTTGAATATAAGACGTGATAACGTCTATCAAGTACAATCCTGTTTTTCGTGTGCCCAATAAGAAGACCTTGTAGAACCAGTTGACATATATGTGTTACCTATACTCATTCTTTTGCAGTTTCGAGTCTTCCGTTTAGCACAATCATGGACCACAATGAGAATCTTATTGTCTATAATATTCAGCACGCTGCACTCTCTCGGTAACCTGACATTGATTCTGCTCATATTCATGTACATGTTTGCCGTCATCGGAATGTCTTTATTCAAGAGTGCTTACACTGAGAGTAACTTCGCCCCGGACGAGGTTCCCAGGTTCGTTAATTATGTATTTTTCTTCAAACATTATGATCTTGAAATAAGAACTAACGTTAAACGGAGCCCCTAAATAGTTTAATCATTTTGATCATACCTCGGTAAAGCCCCAAACCTTTTCAAATCCTTCTCAATCTTGTAACTGTAAATATCATTATGCTGCACGTGTTCTTTTCGTGAAATGAATTAACTTGGACTTGAACTCACTTTTAACCTAGTTGCATTCTATTTTGCAGGTGGAATTTCATCGACTTCGAGCACTCGTTGATGATGGTGTTTCGTGTGATATGCGGCGAATGGATTGAACCTTTATGGGATTGTATGCGAGCTTCTAACGAGCTTTGTATGATTGTCTTTCTACCCACTTTATTTATTGGTAACTACATGGTAAGTAGACAGATAGACGTCTATTCTATGGTATGAAACGAAGCACGCCAGAATCCGTTCATAGTTTATGTTGTTGATTTTGACTCATTGAAGTTATTCTTTGAAAAGTAATTCTCACCCCACATGCAGATGCTCATAATAGTATGAATTTTCTTCAAGGTACTGAATTTGTTTTTGGCCTTACTGCTGAATTCGTTTGCTACGGATGCGTTGAAGAAGAAAGAAAGCGATAAAGAGGAAACGAATCGCTTGAAGCTTGGGTGGCAACGAATCAAGAATATCGTGATGTCTTTCAGAAAAAAGAAGGATTCCATAGTGGAACCAGAAGTAGAATCCGTAACAGAGAATACCGGTGAGGATCTATCCAAGAACTAACTTAAGCGTGGTATGTATGGCTTTTCTTTTGAAGCTCAAGGTTTTATAATTTGTCTGTTTCCAATTTTCCAGGCTCTCAACAAGACGGGATAGTGGTTTCGAATGGTAAGGTGTCAACAGGCACGACAAATGGCCACACAGTGCAGGTAACAAGAAAATTTTTTTTCAAGTGTTTGACGCCTTGCCAAAAAAATAGTAAAATAGAACAATAATCATGAAATGTTATGTCAACGCATACATGTAAATTTTTCTTTTCATTCACAAAATCAGGACGCTAACAGTACCGATGTTGGAAGCAAGGCGATTTTAGAAAACAAACAAAACAGCAAACACGAAGCTGAGGCAGATGAGAAGAGTAAAAAATCCGGACCGGAATTGATGAATAATGATTCAGACGGCAACAAAAAAGACGAAAATGGAAACCCTATTATTGAAGATTGTTGTCCAATAGTCTGCTATCAAAAGTAAGTATGATATAGGGCATAACATAGAAGTTTAGTTACTGCCCGATATACGAAATTGATTATTCAATAAATATTTGCTCAATGCATTAATTCATAAAGGATCATTGAGTCTTAGTTCACTTTCTCATAGGCAAGATACTTTAACTTTATCGAATAAACGAAATACGTTTTTACACCTGTAGGTGTTGCCCATCTCTTTTGAATGCGTCGGACCAACCATGGGAAGCCAGATGGAAACAGTTCCGGGTTGTCACCAGTAAAGTTGTTGATCATAAAGCTTTCGAAACTTTCATATTGCTGCTGATTGCCGCAAGCAGCATTTCACTGGTAAGTTTATTACGAAATACGAATTGAACGCCTTCAAAACACTTAATCAAAAGTTTCATCTTTGGCCATCCCCATCCATCCTTGCATAGGATAATTCGCCAGGTTTAAAGCAAGTTTCGATAATGCTCTCAAGATACCTTGGAGTTGTAGCTTATGATATGTTCTATGATTGTAATGGGGTTATTTGCTCCTGGTCACATTGACCAGAGGGCATTAAGATTTTCAGATCACCGAGCACTTGACCAAGTTCCTAGATCCCTAGTTTCATTAATTCTTAACCCTTCACGCAAGTTCATTATCTACTTTAGTCGGTTGAAAGCTGTGGGCTTGCTGGTATAGTTATTGTGATTATCGATGTTTTCAGGCTGCCGAAGATATCTACATGCCTTTGGATGCAGTCAGAGTCGAAGTTCTTTACTACCTGAATATTGTTTTCGCCATTTTGTTTACGATCGAGATGTTTCTGAAATGGATCGCGTACGGTTTCAAAAAATATTTCACAAGTTTCTGGACAATCTTGGACTTCATTATCGTAGTGGTAAGCATTGCCAGTCCCATTTTTTAAAGACCGCACTCAAAATAAGATTAGTAATGATGAGACTTATAACTCCAATGATGAAAAAAAAACGATTATAAAAGTCTGATGCTTTTAATTTTGAATGATTCCGAACTAGAATATGTCAAGCAACTTATGAGAACAACTGTTCCTTATTTTGGACCAAGATCCCCCTTCTTGCGAATATAGAATTTCCGTTGAGAAGGACTTAAAAAAACTGAAAATGTTTCTTGCAATGTATTTTGAAGGTATCGATAGCAAGTTTGATAGCTGAACATGCAATGCCAGACGGTGCCAATATATCGGCATTCCGTGCTTTACGAACGCTGCGGGCATTCCGTCCGCTTAGGGCCGTTTCAAGGTGGCAAGGAATGAAGGTATATATTGCAAACGTCCTATAATCATTTTGTTATATTTTGAAACTCATATCGGTATTCCGTATTTACGTTTTAACGTCTGAATGCGATGCTAAGGATATTTGAATTCAACTGAAATCATTGCTCCACAAATTTAATATTAAAATATTTCATTTAACTTCATTTTTATAATGTATAATGATATATTGTAATATTCAGTGGAAATAAAATATATTGCATTATATTAAATTATAAGAAATTGAAAGCCTTCCATTCTCATGCCAACATACACTCATGTTGTATCCTTTTGAAGTCCCTCGTGAAGCTACTACGTAATTTAGAAATTTCAAATTAAAACCTTTTTCAAACTTGACCTTTACACTCAGAAATACAGCAGTACGGATTTGACATTTAATTGAATGCGTCGTTTTTTAGATTGTCGTGAATGCGTTGGTTTTCGCAGTACCGTCCATTTTCAACGTGCTAGTCGTATGCGCCATATTCTGGCTCATCTTCAGCATAATGGGCATGAATTTATTCATGGGTAAATTTTACAAGTGCACCCACGTCGACAATGGACGATTCGAGACGTCAGTCGTCGCGAACAAGAGCCAATGCCTAGAGCTTGCGGCCAATGATTCGAAGATCCGATGGCAGAATTCGGATGTGAACTTTGACAATGTTGGTAATGGTCTCCTAGCGCTGCTTCAGGTGGTAAGTATTAATGCAGAGGAATCCGGACATTGCTGTCTACTCATTGACATCGATACGCACATACTCATAATCGGATAGAAATACCACACGCTCCACGTGTTCTATTGTTTCAATGTTCGATTATCAATTTTCAGGCCACGTTTGAAGGATGGATGGAAGTAATGGCTGACGCTATCGATTCGAGAGGGGTTCGTGAATAAGATATATTGAAATTCTCTTCAGATTGTTATTCGTCTCGTCGTGATTATTTCAAATTCGTATATGTCAATTTTTATGCTGTTTCTTTTAGAGAGACCTACAGCCGACTAAAGAAGCCAATCTGTTGTACTACATATATTTCGTGATTTTCATCATTTTCGGATCGTTTTTTACGTTGAATTTGTTTATTGGTGTGATCATCGATAATTTCAACATGCTGAAGAAAAAGGTTAGTGCACCCTTTCGAGCTCACGCCTTTCCGCGGCTTTTTAACACCGGAATTTCGACGCAAGATTACTTCTCTGGTTCATTATCATGAAATAAGTTTGACTTTTGAAATTCATTTCTATCATGGTTGATTTCAGTACGAAGGAACGTACCTGGATGTATTCTTGACGTCCAGTCAAAGAAACTATTACAACACCATCAAGAAATTGGGAAATAGGAAGCCACAAAAGACTATCAAGCGGCCTAAGGTACAGAATGCAACCTCATATAACGATAGGTTAACAAAAAGAAAGTTTTATCGCAGAGGCGGATTTAGGAGTGGTCATGGTGGTCCACACCCCTGTTTTTCAATCTAAAAAATACCAATACCGGGTGAGGTACCGCACCAGTGGTCATTGGCATGAATATCCGAGAAATGTCTTTCCTGTTCCTCTGGACCCCTAAATCTGCCCCTGAATCGAGATATTCTATTCAAGTCACCACCGGATCATTGATTTTATATGAATTAATGTTGTAATCAGTTTTGAAGCCAGATTTTACAGTCAGAAACTGCATGAAATTTCGGCATAACGCTAACCGAGTAATATATAAATCGTTTTTCTGAAGAATTGTAAATTTTTACCGGATATATTTCTTTATCGAAATACTTCTATCTCGGTTGGCTCGATTTGTCTAATTCACCTAGATATTCAAATACGGTAGAAATGAATTGGAAATATTTAACAGTAACTAATCAGTTCTGTTGCTTGGACGTGGTGTTATATTGTACTGTAGGAAAATCCGAATGAATTCCCCTTAAAGCTCTTTAAGCTAAAGTACAAAATATACGTATCGTGGTTCTTTTTCAGAACAAAGTAATGGGCTTTTTCTTCGACATCGCAGTCAGCACGAAATTCGAACTGGCCATAGTCGTGTTGATTTTCCTGAACATGTGCGCCATGGCTGTCGAGCATTACAAGCAAACCCAGACGATCACAGTCGCGTTAGACATCATCAACGTAATCTTCACGACAATTTTTACCCTGGAAGCGGTCATCAAGATCATCGGAATGAGATACCACTACTTCCGTAGAGCTTGGAACGTGTTCGATTTCATCATCGTTCTGCTGTCGATTATCGGTAGGTTATTCCGGAAGTCTGTTCGTCTAAACACGCGAGAATGAAAAAAAAAATGAACATGTTCTTTCGCCCCTAATTTCCGCTCATGAAAGCTAAATAATTCTATAAGATAATTCGAAGGCTTTCAGAATGTCATAGTTGCACAGTTGCTGGTTGAAACAACTTTGATTCATACTCATTTCAAATTAACTACAACTGGATCGTATCCTGCAACTGCGTAAAACTGGGTTCAGAATATCCGTACGATGATTTAAAAGCCCAGCGTATGTCGTTTCATTTCATGATATACGATGATATATTACAGCTGGTCTCGGCGTACTTATGAACAAAGGTGATTGTGTGAAACTGTTGTTTTTTGCTGCGAATTCTATTCTAATCAGTATTCATTCTCTTATTACTACGTTTCACTTCCTTCTATGATCGCTGATCAGTAATAGGCGAAAAAGCTTCTAAAAGTAAGGAGAAATCCGTACTGAATTTAACGTAGCATCTGTCTGTTCTAGTTATATATTGGACGTTAGGTTTGATATGAGAATCACTGTTTTGAAAGTAAATGCACGTGTCGACTGTTTCCTGAAGGTTTCCATAGACGTTTTCCCACCTCCGGATGAATAGAAAATGATATACATTCCTCCAATTTTGGATATAGAAAAATCGAAAAAGGAGACTCCGTATTTCAAAGGGCTCAGTTCCACGGCCATGGCTTAAATTCAAGACCAGTCTAAAACCAACTCTTAGTTCTATTACTAATCTAACAACTTAAGACCAGTCTCAAGATTTAAGACCACGTTTGGACTGAGGTCAAGACTGTGAAACTGGGCCCTGGTCTCAACAATGTCCAGTTTATGCGTTGTTAATTGGGTTGGGGGTGTTTAAGAAACCATCAAAATTTCCACTGATAGTATTCTATATCGATCCTTCAAGATATATCTCTAAACTCTGTGAGAAGGTAAACAATTTATGTCAAATCTTTGAAACACCCTCCTCCCACCGGAACCATGTTTTCCAAATGTTTTACCAGTGTTTCTTGAGAAAATATTTACTCCGTTACCGATGACGAAAATATTTGATTTTCCTTTAAATCATGCCTCGTTTACTGAGAAAGTCGATTGTCATAGGTCTAATCAAGACATAATTAAACATCTATCGATTACTATCTAGAATTAGCAAAATCTGATTGTGGTAAATACTGTACTTTTCTACCGCTAAATTTTCTTTCTGATTACCTAGAATTTCAACTGAATCTGAAATGTTTCCGAGCGTCGTTGTTTTCGATCGGGAGTAGATTTTTCTTGTTATCAGAGTGGCACGTCTTCTGGTGTTTTACTGTAGCCACTTTAAGATATAGGTTCACCCAAAAAAAATAGGAAGAATCGAAATTTGCACCATATTTAGATCGTGGATTTTATGGCTGCTGTTTGTTTTATAAACAAACAAAAAAGAAAAATAATTTCTGATTGATTATTTATTTACAGAGACAGCTGCAGGTAAATGTGACATCTATAGCCATGTGTTTCTTGCGTAACATCACTTGATGTGCAAAAGCCATTTCACAAACAATTTCACAATCAATTTCACATTTCATTAAAATGTGAATTCGGAGATATTTTCATTTGAATCGTCATGTTGCTTCGCGCTTGTGAACCTGTGTCGTGGGCTAGGCTTTCAAAAGAAAGAGAATCCGAGCTTACTCTTCACTTGCACGAGAATATGATGACAAAATGTCTCGGTCGATGTCTCGTACAAATTTGAGTTCCAAGTTTAAAGGAGTCTTTGAGAATGAAAAATGTGAAAATTTGTATCTCATCAGCACAAATGTTATCAAAAATTGATACCGATACATACAAATTGTGCGTGTTCACCTTTACAAAAAAACTTATCAATATTTATCGACTCATTTGTCTCACTCATCTCTGGAACTCAAACGTGTCCAATGGAACCGACTGAGATATTTTTGCTTCCTCGAATGCAACTTGTCTATTGTTGTTGGGGAAAATGTGAAGTTGACAATCCACTGAATATTCGGAATTTTGAGCTCCACTTTCGTATGTGAAATGGTTCGATGACTCGTCAGTCATTTCGGCCTTTGTACGTCCACTGATGTTATAGATGTTAGTTGTTATACGTTGTATATTCTATTCATATATTTATAATCCCGAGTGTGAAGCTTCATTAGTAGCGCATTAGTTTACAATCACAGTTCATTTGGCAAGCTCAAGGTCTACAATTTAGACAATATGAGTTAAAAATAGAATTCATTATACAAAATAACATAGCAGCGAAAATGAAAACAGATTGTGTTAAGATGGAGTTTTGATTGTTCAGCTTAGAAGTTGGTTTTATGCAAGAACGAAGGATATTGGTAATAGGTCACATGTATGGGGAAACCCCTTAGATGTACGCTTATTCTAGTCGTAGTAACGAAACCCACCTCGACACCCTCGTGAAACGGAATGAACTTAAAACCCACTATATTCCTAATTTGACAATGGAAACATTTATCGAAAAGAAAATCGATTGATATAAAAAATAAGAAAACGTCTGTAGATACTTGTGATGAATAAATGATTTGAAATCATTTTGAAACATTTCTAGAAATACATGTAAAAATAGTGGATTTCATGCTCATTTTCGTTATCGTAATTCTTATCCATTTTTCTCGAAGTTACCGATGACATGCAAAGTCCCCTATCATCTATAAAAGACTATCTTCCTTTCGTATCCATTCTAAACCAGCTCAATATCGTAACCTGGATCGAGTTACGTTCGAAAATGTAACGGTGTGTTCTGTAAAGTAAATGTGTGTAAATACAGGTTAATTCTACATTTTTCGTAGATGCTCTACTTTTCCTTTCTATTCTTTTCCTGAACATTATTGCCAAAATGTCAGTCTTTATCCGTATAAAAAATATTTGTTTTTCGACTTCTGTTGAAATAGTTGTATATATCTCTAAGTTGTACATTTTTGCAAAACTTGCAGTGTATATTAAGATAATGTGCAGGAGTATGTAAGTTTATATTTCCATGTATTTACTTTTGACTTTGTGCTCGAAAAATTGTTAATGATTTGGAGCAATAAAGAATCTAATCTGTAATCTATTCTTATTTTTAGGGGTGATCCTGGACGACTTGTTGAAAGATATTTTCATCACACCGACGTTGTTACGCGTAGTAAGAATATTCCGGATCGGACGCGTGTTACGCCTGATCAAGGCGGCGAAAGGCATCCGCAAATTGCTGTTTGCGTTGATAATATCCGTACCAGCCTTGTTCAATATCGGCGCCTTGTTGTTCGTTGTCGTTTTCATATTCGCAATTGTCGGAATGTCGTCGTTCGGCCGCGTCAAACACAACGGCTTCATCAACGATTTGGTGAATTTCGAAACTTTCGAAAGGAGCGTTTTGGTGTTGTTCCGTTTGACCACGTCAGCCGGTTGGAATGACATCCTCGGCCCGTTGTTCGTGCAGCCTCCCGATTGCAACGATACGCATTATATCGACCCCCGCGGGGTGCCGATCGCCGAATGGAACGGCAACTGCGGACTGCCGTGGTTAGCGTCCGGCTACATGATCTTGTTTGTGATGATCACATTTTTGATCGTTATAAACATGTACATAGCGGTGATTCTAGAGAATTTCAACCAGGCACACGAGCAAGAAGAAGTCGGAGTTACCGAAGACGATTTCGAAATGTTTTACGTGATCTGGGAACGCTACGATCCGCACGCTTCACAGTTTATTAAGTACGAACAGTTATCCGATTTCGTCGCGGACTTGGACTTACCGCTAGGCTTGCCTAAGCCTAACGATTTAGCGCTTGTCGCATTCAATCTACCGATCGTCCAAGGCGAGAAATTGCACTGTTTAGACATTCTAATGGCGTTAGTAAAACGCCTGCTAGGCGACCCCGAACAGTCGAAAGAATTCGACGAGTTGAAAGTCGAAATGGAAGAGAAGTTCAGAGATACGTTCCCGTTCCGTGTGGAAACCGATGTCATTGCGACTACTATGCAGCGTAAAAAAGAGGACGTGGCCGCTAAAACCCTACAGCGGGCTTGGAGAAAACACAAGGCCCAACAGAAAATTCGTAATATCACTGCATTGGCGCTTGCGCAGCGGCCAAACAGCAGTAACTTGAACAGCGCTACCTCAAGTTTAGCTAATACTCCCCGACGCGGGCTCAGTCCAGTCAGCCGGACATCGAATAGAAGTGCGACATTACAGGTTCCTACTCCCTCCAAAAATTCCAAGAGCTGAGAAAATACCGTAGTCAGTTGCTGAGATGTAGTCTGATTTCCTATGCGCTCGTCCATTTCCTATGCGGGGAACGAAGCTTGACATTGATTCCCGCCATTGAATCCGTCCCAAAGATGAAAATATTTACACGCAATTCGTTATCATGTACGTTTTATATAATATACTATGTTATGTTTGTAAAGAATTTTTAATTTTAAGATTTTCCTTAGGGATGTTTTCGACATGAATGACAAAATTGTTAGAAATCTTGGGAAAAGTGGTTTTTCTCTTGTTGAGTACCAAACGGCGAACTTGGCCCGATTTGCAGCCATAGGTGTGTATGACTATAGAATCGCCGTGCCTTGATAACTGATAGCGCTTATCTGTGATACAAAAAACAACATTTCAAACATAATGCAGAGTTACGGCTATAACTGTGATCATTGAAACCTTGGGGTTTGCATATTCGGAACAATACGCCGGTTCTAGCGAATAATAATGTTTAACTACTTCTCTTTTTGTGTGCACGTGAAATTCATTATGTTTCGTCGTTACTTAAAAAAAAGATGTGTATTTCGACGACGATTTCTATCGAAAACGATAACTCCTCGTGTACGCATACGGTTTGTCCTAACAACATACCTATTCATCATGGTTGTTCGTTTATTTTGTTGTGGTCTTTTTCTACTGTTGTTGTGCGACCGTTCGATACGTGAAATGTATACATATATATTCCGTCCCAAATGTTCTAAAATCTAAAAAATCCTCCACGGAGTAAAACTTTTTTTCGAGAGATGCACTCGTCTGAGAGTGTTCGGTTTATTGCCAGCGATATGATCCAAGAATCGAAGATATCCTAACGATTAAAGTTATTTTCAAAAATCAACACAACTTGTTTCAGAAATTGGACAGCTCGAAAGCCCGTTGGTTGTGGGTAATTTAGTAGAGATGATAACCTACGGAGATAATGATTCGTAATCGAATTTCTGTAGGTTTTCTCCAAATATTCCTCTCTCCACTAGCAATATGCGAATGAATAAACTGCTGAAATATTCAACTGCTCAACTGTTAGATAATGATGATAATAAGTAGCTTTATCGTTAATATTGTCGCTGTTTTATAAATAGTAAATAAATATGTTGAAAATCAAGACGCGGTGCTATTGATCGGCGCTGATAATATAGACGTACTCTATAATTAAGCAAGTAGATAACGGTTAAATATGTTTCGTTTCTTGTGTTTCTTGTGCTAATAGCAATCGGTTTTATCAGTAAATGGGTAATATTTGGCATTCAGCGAAAATAAATCGACAAACAAACAGGCAATGGGTGGGAGACTGCTCTTTGACTCTGATTCGGATAACAGGGCCGGGCGGGTCCAGGGGGATTCTGGGGTGTCTGGAATCCTCTCTCTGAAAAAGATTTCTTTTTCATTTAACACAACTATTCCAAATCCAACTGAAAAAAAATCAGTAGTAAGTCCTACGCCAATGAATGTTAAATGTTACTGGTTAAACATGGTTAAATGCAGGAAAATCCATCTGCAGGCTTCTACTTTTTAGACCCCCTTTGGCGCTGGCAGTTGCTAAACACAGCCGATTGAATTTACATTGGAATCCCCCATCTCTAATCCTGGATCCACCTCTGGCGAAAGATATCCGAGATAATTCCCCAAATTCATCCTAGAAATTCATATATGTAGCCAATTCGGTGGTACATTTCGAAAACTTATTTGACGCAAACTGGTTTTCTAGTCCCTAGCCACCACAAATGCGAAGCACCTACGTTATCATGCAAACTTTGCTTATTTAGCTGTTCATTCATAATATAACCTTGATATATGAAAAGAAGAATATCAAGATGCTGATGAAGTTACTATGCAAGATAAAGACCTGCTGCGTACAAGTATTAAGCACTAATAGGGCTGGTCGCACTTCAGGTCATGACTAACATACGTCAAAAAGAGGACCTGTCTTAATTCTTTTGGACACAAACTTGACAGTGCGTGGACGGGTCTTACCAGATGAATAGTCTTATTGTAAAACTAAGCAATTACTTGATCTACATTCGTTTCAGAAATTATGATTATCATCATTAACGGTTTGGTTATTTCTTGTTGAATTCTCTAGTTTATATTTGTGTCTAGTCATGTAGAGAGTTTAGTGCGGTATCGAATACTCCTAGAGAAGAATTTTATTTTCTTGATGACAAAGCAAATGACATAAACAAACACGAATTAACTTCATCATCATTATGGTATACATGATACATTTGTTATTGTAAATAAAACTTCATAATTATGATTTCCATAAAGATAGTTCGTCAACATTCTTTTTTTCACGCAGGCTTTTGCTTTGAATTCTGTACCAAGACATCATTCCTCATAAGCTATAAAAGCGGAACTCATTCATCCCAACCAGTTTGCGCAAAATATATATTTAGTTATGTAACTTGGTATTTACGCAGAGGAATAGATTTTTTCTTGTAAAGATAACAATTTATTTGGGTCTAGGGTCTAATATCGCTCGAAATCCTCAAAATCCCAGTAGATTCTTGAAGTTGGTAGTAGATGGCGTGTGTGTGTACAGCGTATAGATTACCTAACTCTAAGTATGACTGACCTGGACGAGCGCAGGAAAGCTTGCATTGTTAACCGTGGAAAGTAAGCTGTGGTTCGGCGTAAATAGGCGCTGGAAAAAGCTTAGTTAACTACGATTTCGTGTGGCTTCTTATTTTAAGTTAAGTTGTTTAAGTTTAAGTTTAAGTTAGTTTAAGTTGGTTAGACTAACCACGGATAAGCCACTAACAACGGTAAGGTTAACGAGGTTTCCTGCGCCCGCCTCGACTGTTACAGCGTTGGGGTGACGTGTTTGACTTCGACCCAATCTGCACCCGATGAGATTCGATCACCGCGGACCAGATTCTTGTTAAGCATAGTATGGTCTGGGAATAGAGGGCATGTCGAGAAAGAGACTACTCGGCTTCTAGGAGGAAACATTGCTTGAGTTTTGATTGGAACGGTCAATCAAAGATCACCAAAGGGATTTTATTAGGCTGACATTTAAGGAGCCCATCAAATTGGGAGGCATCATGTGCTCCTTTGAAATCCACCTTAACCCAGCCTGCATTTTCTACTTAGCTCCTCTGTCCAACCCATCGAGGATGGGTATTTTGTTAGTACATGCGTGTCGTCTGTCCCGTACGTTGACTATCCTGTGTGAAAGAAATACATCTCCGAAACATGCGCTATCTCCTTGTATCCGCGAAGTATGATATTGTTGATACGTCAAGGGGTGCAATTGGTTCCTCGCATCCGGAGCTGCTTTTGCCTATACAGTGTAGAATAAAGACTGTCGGCCTAGCGGGAACTGTAGTGACCTACCTATACGGTTCGCCGCCAGTTACCGTCATTTCTACCGGACACAAGCCTACTTAGCGCTAACGATGCATCCCTGCGCCGACTAACAACTCCTCGTCTGTCATATCGCGCCAGTTTTTTCCTCCAGCCTTAAAATTATGGGTCAGTTTCATTTTAAAATCTTATGATCAATGTTTAAAGAATCCCGCTGGAAAACGTCAAATATATTTTCAATGCCACCAAATCAGCCACAATATTTTTTTGAAAAGATGAATAAATGAGCAAAAATTAGTCCGAAAATGTATGACGTTTATTCTGATATCAGACACGAAAATCATAAATTTTACAAACTCATTATTTATTCTAACCACGACGATTCTGAAAATATGATATCTTGAAAAATCTACTTCGATACTACACTGAATAATTATTTCCTAAATTTTCTGGGAAAAGTTTATCACGGTCTACAATTTGATGGTCCTAGTACTGGCACACTTTAAATTTGTCTGATTCAAACATTTTCGTGCACGAGGGACTTTCACCAATGGAGCCGCGACAGCAGTCTGAATCGGACATGCATTTAGAATACCGACCCACATCTGTTATAGAACGAATCGCAAGAAGACGCTTTGCCATTCACTGTGCAACATTCCGAGGCATAACGACAAGGAACTCCATTCTGCTTACACCTCCGTGCCTTGCAAGTATTTTGGCCGCTAGCACCAGTTCGTGCGCATGTCACTTCAATCCCACGACGACCATGATCGCAACACTCGGTGGCCGTATCACAACCCCGGTTGATGAGCGTGCATTCCGATGGTAGACAGGCCCTTATTCCACCCAACGCACCCGCTCGGCAAATCACTTTTTCGTCGGCACCATCAGCTGCCGCGCAACAATCTGCGTCGGATTCGCAACGTCTATATAATCCCTTGCATTCTTTCGCGCCGACTTGCCCTGCAATAATGACCAGTAAGAAACTGCTTATTGCAAGCATATTCATTTTGCGAAACATAATGAATAGATCTTGTACGTTGATATAAAAATCGAGATAATCAAGATAATCAAGAACAAACACTCCAGCTAATATAAACAGCCAATGCCACGACTACGGCCAATAGTGGCTTTATATATGTATATGTCACGTGTTTTATTCATGCGCGTCATATTGGGCGAATTTGGGGGAGGTTTTCGGAGTTAGTCGACTATAGTCGAACTAATGTGAAACCGGTTTGGAAATGGTCGACCACGCAATTGATCGCGGTCGCTATGGTTCGGACCTAGGTTCAAGATGGCCGACACTGTGAAATACATTAAGACCGAACTAAGGGTTCGGTTATTAGTTTCGACCACTAGTCGACTAGCAACGAAAACCGAAGTTCGCCTTGTCTGTTTTATGGCAGTCGTCCGTTACCATTACTTCAAATAACCGCCAGGAAATTGGCGGACATTAGGACGATTGTGACCACGCCATTTAAAGCCAAAGTACGTAAAAGATATTATCAAACGACGAATAGAATAAGCTGAAAAGCCTGACTAAAAAGCCAGGACCAAATTCGGTTATCTGAGTTTGTCGACTATAGTCCAACTATGTAAAACCGAATTTCAGTTAGACGGAACTATATTCCGGAAATAGTTCAGAAATTAAACGTATTCGGTTATCAGTTCCGACCACCAGTCGACTAGAGATACAAAAACCGATTTAATTGTGCTCGTTGAAAAATTTTATTATTTGTTGTTGTTGTTGTTTCTTTTTTGCTGTTGTATTTTCTATCCTTTTTAATCTCTGTATATAGCCTACCTATATGCTTTCCGTGAAATAGATTTGAAATTGAACTCGAACAACCATTACAACGCTACGGACGGAATTCTGTCATACATGTCACACATGCTCTTCATCATTATTCATTTTCCAAATTTCCCATCAGTTGATGCCATACACACATTTGATAAAACGTACAACGATAATGAACTAGTTGATAATGACCAGTAAAAACACGTCGATGAACAGTGCGGGTAACGCAGTAAAACTATGCAATCAATTGCGAGAGACGAATAGAATAAAATCCCACAATCACGAGATCGAGGTTTTTTTATAAAATCGAAACTATTAAAATTTATGAAAAAACGAAAATTCAGGTTTTTGATAGATTTTGATAGTTTCGATTTTTTAAAAACTTTTTCGATCTCGTGATTGTGGGATTTATATTCTAGGTGCGGGTATTCACTGTTCGCTGTGTAAGAGAGGTCAAATGATCATTTAGTACCATAAAGTGTTAGCTCTTCGGTTTTACTTCAAAATGAAATAAGAACGTTAGGCTCCAAGTTAAAGTGTTCGTTTTTGAAAGGCGTTCGGTTGTAACGATACAGTTATCGTCACATTACAATATAATGTGACGTTGATAGTGTTGATATGAATCTATATATATATAGATACATATCAATACTATTGTCTTATTGATTCATGCATTGCAAGAATTCCATATTTAAAAAATGCCATCGTTTACAGTGGAGCACGTGCTATGGTCGCGAGAATTTCGTGCCATTATCATCGCTAGGAGATTGAACTAAAAGAAGGCACATTCAGTCGTCCATCAATTCCGAAAACGATAGAAAAGACAAGTTCAGTCGTCTTTATCAATCACAAAAGTAGAAAAAGGCACATTTTCATAAGACGATGCAGATAATTTTCAACAAATAGGCACACCATCGTCAGGATTTTTGTTTCCTATTTATGGCCTGGAAACTATCTGAATGCAGTAAAAATCTATAAGTTCTGTTATCCTTAGCAGTGGCGCCTGGATCCGCCTTTGGTTTATAGAATTCCGCTGAATCATTCTGTTGGCCGACCCCTAACTGAGAACATCCAGTTATTGATTATTTCGTTTATTTGAAATTACTGAATAAGGTCATAATGATAAATTGATATAGAAAGGCCCGATTTAAAGTTACAATTTAATAGTTAAAAATTTGATAGAGCTTCGGAGAATTTGGGAAGAGTCTCACAACAAAGAGCTGAGCAGAGCTTTACCATGCAGATAATATATGTGGTAAAGTGAAAAGAAGACGATGTCTTATTGCAAACAAACCTATCTAAACAGGGATGATTTGTGCACTTAAAATCCAAGAAGAAGATATCAGTATCCATAATTCTGTTAAATTCAGGTTAGATTGTATATAAGTAAATGACCCAGAGGTACCGCGTTTTTGGGGAATGCCCCAAACAACAATGTCCCACGAGAGGATGAGTTGTTATGGACATGAGATAATATTTTCTATACAATGTTGACAAAAGAATTTTCTCAACCCCTTCCAGGACTAGGTGAAAATAATCTATGCTGATTTGTTGGAGTACTTCGTTGTTTGGTGGTTAATATTTTTCTGGAAGTACGTCGAAAAAGCAATGATGTTACATTCGTAACGCCTTTATTTTTTCTATTTCAATTTTTTCTATTTCTATTGCACTGACTGGTCCAGGCTTCTGGAAATATCCCGTTATACTAACTTGTACATAAACCATATCGGACTATGCCCTGTCAACTTGCGCGCCAAGCTTGTTTGGACAAATCAGATATTTCACAGCCAGTTAGTTCTTAAAAGTCCTAGGAATATTCCAACGACAAATTCTGTATTGTGCAGTTCAGTTTAGAATATTGCCAGTACAATCGGCGGTCATTTCAACGGATGATAGACTTGTGTAAGACACCATTGAAATGCGGAACAACAAATTCTTTTCACAGCTAGCGGAGATGGCCTTTCAGGCCTTTCCTTTGTCCCCTTTATTTCTGCATAAGTTCGTAACCTGAACAGAATTAAAAGACAATCAAGCGCGGAAATTAATCGTGCTAACACGTCTATAGGCAGACATTTTGCCAGCCAACATGCGTGACTGGCTTAAATTTGAAGTGGGGAAGAATATAAAAGTCACGTATGGCTCGCGAAATACCAAAAGAAAATGTGAACAATGATTTACCTTATGAACTCCCCATCGGAAAAGTACTGGTGTTGTCTGAATGGAGTAGCCGAGTCACAACCATTTTGTGTTTGACTACTGGTGTAGTCAATTACGACCTAAGTGTTAAGAATACCACACTAACCGTACTGCCGTGACATTCTCTCCGGAACACACGACACACTAAAACACGGTAAAATATCAATTACTTCTATACGTTTTTCTTCGATTCTTATTATTCTTATCTGTATTTATAGTCAAATTAGTTTCGTTGATATTCTAATTATTTTGACTCATTAGCACATTGTGCAAATTCATCTATAAGAATATTTGACAGATTTCGCGCATGAGATATGAAATAGTGAAATTGGTGCTACGTATCAGCCTGGAAAGTGCGATAAACGCTGTATTTCACTCTGATAACGTGACTTTTTTGATTAATTAAAAATCTCTTTGAATTAAGGAAATTTGATACCTTGTTTCTCCTTTCTGGTTAGCTTAAAAGTTGACCCGGCCGGCCGCCTATCTACCATATGTATCACTTTTTTTTATCAGATCCAATCAATTTTACAACAACACCCCCGGCAGCTATAGAAATGAACTGATTACGTTATTGCATTTTACAAAAATGTTTGACTTACTCGTTTCAGAAAATGAATGTTTATGTGGTAATTTGCTGTTTGTTGGTCCTCGCAGTATCCATCGATACCGCCTCCGCTTGCCAAAAAAGTTATGAAAAATGTGAATCGGATGCTGATTGTTGTGAAGGAACCAGAGGTCCCGATCGTAAATTGATATGCAAAGAATATCTCAACAAGAGAGATAATAAATTATGTTTGTACGTGCCGGTGGCAGCGACATGCAGTAAAACCTACGAACCGTGCACCACGGACGAAGAATGCTGCGAAGAGGATGGCAAGGTAATAACTTGTCAGCTGCGCCGTGGGAAAAATGTCTGTCGTGAGAAAAAATGCAAGAAGACATACGAAGAATGCGAATCGGATTCCGACTGTTGTCCAAGCGAAGATTCCGCTAAGGAATCGATTTGCAAAAATATCTTTTTAAACAAGAAAAAGATGAAGATTTGCGCGTTCAAGCGTGTAGAAAAGTGCAAAAGAACCTATGAACCATGTCAATCCGACCAGGAGTGTTGCAAGGAAGGAAATGGTGAAAGCCTAATCTGTGAGAAGTATTATGGCCAGAACGTCTGCATGAGGCCTTAAACATGTGCTTCGCGGTTGAAGCAATGCGATGATTTGATGGGTAGCAAAAAGATGGGTAGTTTGTCAATGTGCACGGCCAGTCGAAGGAAGTAACAACCTAGGCAATATTCACTTTAATTAGCAAAAATAATTCATTATCCCGTACATACGTAGACTAATTGATTGTTTTTTCTTTTCTGAGTTTGCAGTATATAGTTTTTGTCTAACACAAAGAAAAGAAATAAAGATGTTTGACTTCAGTATTTTCTCGTATGTTAATTTGCTTTGGACTGATACGGATTCGCTGAAATATATTTATCTAAATAAGGCGATTGGCCGCTCGAGTATGCAGATGGCTACTTACTTCCAATAAAGGAAAGGTTGTGGACGGTGTTAGAAAACGAAGCAAACTATCGACTTGTTAGTTGTGCTCCATCTTCACCCGTCGAGGGATTCGAACTCACTAAGCTAAAGCCGTTTAATTCCCGAACCCCTTTGGAGTCGTTACTATCCGACTAGAATCCGGTCGTACCAATCACAGTTGCTGGAAGCGAGTTCGGGGAGCAATACCGGACCCCTGGCAAGCGGAGATGCTTGTGCTCAGACTTTTCGAGGGAGAAGAATGCATTCAGGTAGTCCTGAAAATTAAGTTTCATCCTTGGCAATTATTATATTACAAAACGAATGTGAATTCAAAGACAATTTCGCAATTCCAATTACAAACATAGCGATCATATTAATGGAGACAAAGATAAACTTTAAATCGGTGACATTAAACAAAATTACCAAATGCCTACCCTTTTTATTTATTATTGCCATGCGGCAAGCATCCTATTTCTATTCTCACTACGTAGCGCTGCGGACACACGAAAGAAAAGTTTGGTTTAATTTGTTTTTCTTGCTGCCGGACGTACTAGTGCGTTGTGGTTGTTCACGGCTTGGCTTTGCTACCAGTTCTGTGTGATCTAAGAACTTGATGATGGTGTGTCTTTCTGTGTGCAGTCTGGAGGCTGTTGCCCAGGGTATGGTCAAAGATAGCCCGTTGTGTGGTGGTCGTCCTCTGTATGTGGTCACAAAGAGTAGTCCACTGTGTGTGGTCAGGAGGCTGTGTGCCTCTCGAGACTGTCCCGTCGCTGTGTGTGGACTGGAGGAATGTGCCTCTTATGACTGTGTCTTGTTTCTTGTTGCAGGCTATAGGGCCGAGCTCTGGAGTTGATGGAGAGAAATATGGTTCTGGGTGCAATATTTCCGAATCAAACGTGTCATTTGATTGTTTCTGTATCTATGCGTTTCTCCCTGCATCATGTGCGTTTAGCTTTAGATTGTACATTCACACGAAGATCTAAAATGCTATCAAAATGATGTTTTGACAAGTAAGGCGAGTAACTTCCAGGATCAGTTGGCATACATATACAGTAAGTAACGAGACGAGTAAGGTTAACTATTTATTTGACGCACGAGCTTTCGCTACTAAGGCTAAACAAAAATGATACCTTGTTTCTCCGCAGCGGCCGGGTCATTTTTGTAAAATATGATAAAATTTATAAACAGTTCATTTCTATAGCGGCCGGGTCTGTTATGGTGAAATTGATCACGATTTAAAAAAAAAGTAATGTATAGGGTAGATAGGCGGCCGGCCGGGTCAACATTTAAGCTCAGCAGAGCGGAGAAACAAGGTATCAATTTTTTTTTGGCCTAATGTATAGAAGCTTCATCGGGTGAAGCCACTCATAACCTATTTAGTACTACTCGTCTCGTTACTTATTTCAAACCAGATTAACACGGCTAATCTACGAATATTTCCATACATATTACAGAACATGACCTGTGCTAAAATTTGGCACAAGCCTATGAATGTTAGCCCGGTCAGGCAAAATTTAAGCTTTGTCAAACCATGGACTCCAAAACGATTCGTTTTAGAATCCATGGTCAAACAGGCATGGGTCCATCGAGCACCAGCGTGATCGCAGATTATGTTCATGGTCAGGCATTATATAGCGATGAAAAACAAAACTGCAAAATTCTTACTTCAAATCCGTTAAAATCTTTATTTTATCGAAACTCTGAAAAATTCGTATTAAAAAATGTAAATATTTTGCGATCATCGTCGTTTAAAATACTCGATATTTATGTAAAAATGCATATGATCTAAAAAGATCTAAAACCAAGCCGCGTGTCGCGCTAAAAGGATTAGAAAAATACGGCTTCACAGATTTAAACTATTTGAACTTCGACTTCTTCTCCAACTGTAACGCTAGATGTCTCGTCATTCTTATCTCCAACTTCTCCGGCTGTACCGGTATTTGTCTCATCGTTTTTAACTTCGTCAACATCAATTCTAACTGCAACTTCTCCGATCGTAATGGTGGTTGTCTCTTTATTTTCAACGTCCTCAACTTTATCGTTTTGATTTTCGTATTTCACGGCGGTTTGAAACGTAAGGCGTTGTTGCGAACGTCGTTGCTCGCAAAAATACGTGACGAATTTATACAACTGGAAGAATAAAATCAGCCCGTTTTTCAACATGAAAAATAGGATCGAGTTGTCCACTTCGTTGAACGCGTAGATCACGTAGTTTCGAACGCCGAAGAACGGCCGTCGATGAACACACACGACGCGATGATACTCCATCGTTCGTCTGCCAGAATCGGGTATTTCTTTGCATTTCTGTTCTTGTTCGCCGTCAAAACGAGCGTGAACAACATTAAACTCCACGTCCAGACGCCCAATAGAGTATAGGTCAGGTGGTATCGATGTTTCCTCGCGTCGAGCTCCATGAGCGTTTCGTAGAACTCGACGATATCGGCGCCGCTTCCCAGATACACGAGCAGCAGGTCGGAAAGCTGACGATGCGACAGAGATTTGTTCGGCAATACCAAACGCGCGATCGTCAGAATGATCAGCATGAATTGTTCGATCGTGATGATCCATTTTTCGGTCGTGAACTCGAACGGCAATTCTAAATCGAGCTGTAATAAATTAAACAGAAAAGATGCATCATTTCGTAGCGCGTTCAGATATTTTTAGGTAGATTCAATTTCGATCGAAATTCAAGTCATTTCTTGTCGATTAAAGCCACGAAAACAGGAAGTGTTTGGTCCAAATTTGGCCTGCACCACATAAAGCCGGGATAGTCCATCCACACGGGTGCCAATAGGATCACGCCTGAACCTGAGCCAAATTTGGTCAGTGGTCAAAATTTTTGAAACTGGTTCCGGTAAATGACTCACTTTGCTTTGTTCAAACATTGTATTGAGTGGTGTAATTTGGCACTGGCTAAATTTGACTCGGGCCTGATCTGGGTCGATTTTACCGGGGCCAAATTGTTTCTATGTGATTGCGGCTGAAGAATAGGAGCATCGCCGCTGGCTAGGGTTTGATCATCCAACGCCAACCCTGGTAAGCGAGGGTGGAACTGAGAAACTTAGATTCCGCATCATCGATAATCCAAGTTGCACATTTCTGTTTGGTCCGAATTGGTTTTTTAAATCCAATTTACTAAATGTCAGTTGTGATTTAGATGAGTGGTCGATGGAACGACGGTGACTTGGACTGGAACAAGTCAACAGTCAAACAACTCGGAACATTTCCAAACTATAGGCCTACCTTATCACTGACTTCACGGATTGCCGTTTGGATATTCTTGTTTTCTTTTTTCGCCGAACTGTGATCGTAATGTATTTGCAGAATCCAGATGCAAGTGACATTTGGTATGAGAAAGAACAGAAAGCAATAGCAGAACCTAGAAAAGAAACAAACATTATCGATATAAATGCTGATAATGGTATAGTCAAACGTGCTAAGGTCTTTATCTGATAAATCATCACTTAAGTCATAAATCATCTCGTAAGTCATCTCTATTTTCGAGTCCTTTCAATTTGCCAAGTGTAAGTTCATTAGTTATAGTGATTGAAGCTAGTTTGGCTATAAGTATACATCAGTATCATACAAACGTTTTTTTTTTACCATTTACTCTCTACTCCTTTGTATTTGACGACGCGTATAACGCCTTCGATCGCTAACGGTAGAAGTAATAGCGTAAAAAGCCAGCCGGACTGGTAAATATCCGTCACCCTCCATATACTAACTAACGCGGCCGACGCAAGAACAGCCCTGACCGTCACTGCTCGAATTATATTCGCGAAATCGGTAGAACAGTTCTTTCTTCTTTCCACCATTATCCTCCTCGCTTTCTGTTCTGCTGATATATATGAATTTGTTTCTAAAATGTTACTTCTCTAAAATGTTACTACTGTATAAGCCCCGTCCTGAGACTAACTTATGTTGTATTCTGCTAAGACTAGAATAGTAGCGGCAGCCACGCATGGGTAGCTTTATTTACTCGACCGGTCAACTATAGAGTTGCAATATTCATATCTATCTTTATTGTCTCTTTTATGGTTTTACAACATTTAGCGAGATTTACACAAAACATTACTCAATTCGTTTCACCTGTATGATTTGCAGTGCTCTCTGGATCACAAACTTCCACATTGAACTTTTCACCAATAACTGTTTCGCCGCCCTGGCTTTGTCTTAAGCTGGTCAATAAATGGAATAGAATCTTTTGACTTTAAACGTGATGGCCTTCTTTTACTAATTAACTAACAGGTAGATGAACCCTAGTGTAGGTACAGGGTGTCATAATACATTCAATGTAGGCTATGAATGCACGAGTCATTTAATACAGTGGAACCTCCAATGCAGCAGAAAACCCTAACGATGCTTTATGACATGCCAAGGAAACACAGTTAAGTAAGGTGCGTCATATACCTTCAGTAAATTCAATGTCATACTATTGATGTTTTCACATACAATATTCATTTCATGAAGAATGACATTTTACAAAAAAAAGTGATATGCGTCTTACGACACGCCATACAGACATTATAGCAAAACGCAAAATACATGTTATACAAATAAACAAGGATTAACAAAGAGGTAGATAGCAGTCATTGAACAGGGAATGAATGCTGTATGAATAGATACATACATGGCTTGCCTTACAGCGTATCATAATTCGATATGAATTTGAAGGTTATTGATGATATCTGAATATTCTTATCAAAAGTGTGATCTTAATGGCCAGATTCGAAGGAAGTCACATTTTGCAGAGATACTGCTGAGAAACTTCAATTCGAGGTCTTCCAATCATTACCAAATGGGTTTTTTTCGTGTCTACGTTCAGGTATCCGGTATTGAATAGAAGAATGCTTTGTTAATATTCTGACATTGCAGAAATTACAAGTAATGATATTGATAATAATAAAAATGATGATAATCCAGAGTGGAAACGTGGTTTCCTGCGACTGAGAGCAACAGAAAAACTCAATCAACGTCCTTTCATAAAAGAGTTGACTTTTGACGAGTAGACGAATTTTTTGCCGAAGCATAGTGTCCGTATCTTATCCAGATGGCCGTGGGCAATCTAAAAAAATCCAAAACATCCAAAGCTTAAAATAGCATTTCAAATACCTTCTACACTTGTTCCTAATCACAAAAGCGAGTATTATTTAATACAGCAATCAGTATTTTGTATTCATTGTTTTCTATACTGTATATCTTCATCATAGATAGAAAATCCCACACTGATATGGTGAAAGATGATGCCGAAAAAATTCACTATGGCTAACGATATATTGATTCGACGTTTCGACTATAATCTAATAGTCATCGTCGGGAATGAAGATGACTATCTTGAAGATGACCAAGATGAAGATGACTATCTTGATGATGATGATCTTGAAGATGAAACGTCGAATCAATAAATCCTTAGCTATAGTGAAGCTTTTCGAACGGGATTCTCTATTTATCGTCACAACATGGAATAATGTATCTTCAATGGGTTATATCTTCATAAACTAGATTGTATTGTGATTTCACTACAACATAACCTTAATTTCCCTTCCATTTTCTTTCATGAAAACAAAATTTCAAAAAAACTGTATGAATGTGGAATGTGAAGACTTGTAATTTTGACTTATCAATCTTTTAACTTATCAATCAGCCTTATCTGGTGGACTTATTCATTGACATCACCAGGTGGTGAACTGGGATGTGAATAATCCCGTTCTAGAATCCCGTTCTAGAAAACACTTATCGGCAAATGTTTTTAACTTTCCTTGGTGAGGGTCTGAAACTCCCTCTATGAATATGCCACCACTACGGAGGCGTCATGGCGGCAAACTGTTAGAAAAAGATTTTCGAGGTATTCTCGACCTGATTTTACTTGAAATACACTTCGAATACAACTTTTAATCGAGAAAAATAGTAGTTCGATTAGACTAAGTTATGGATAGAGTCGAATTACTTCCGCGAACACGTATGGGCCCAAATGCTGTTGGCTGTCGTAATTGATGAAATTGGCGATTTAGAGTCAATGATTTGACCAATGATATCGCGCAGATGTTTACGACTCTTGGCCCAAATTTGAGTTTCGTACCTATAGTTGACTAGTGGTCGGAACTAATAACCGAATGCGCTTAATTTCCGAACTATTTCCGGACTATAGTTCCGACTAACTGACATTCGGTTTCACTTAGTTCGACTATAGTCGACTAACTCGCTAACCGAAGTTAGCCTTGGCTGAATTGTGACTGACGCACAAGTAGGTTTCCGAATTATCATTTAGTCCCCAATTATGCGAGGCTGGACTGTACCATATAATACAAATTATTATTTCCCGTATGTACGTTTGGGGAAAATATTGTTCTGTCTTGGATCATGTTAACAAGTGTCTGTGCTGTTTGATGTTTTCAATTCCAATTTATCATAAGAAAGCATGGTTTAAAGATATTTACAAACAAAACAAAAATACGATTGAGAAGGCCTAAGAAATATATATGAGCTTGCGTATGAACACTGAAATATGAACTCGCAAACCGAGCTCATAAACATCGTTGTTAAAGGTTTACTAGGGTAGATTTAAATAGTAAGACTTACGAAGGCGCCGCTCCACAAGAACATCTTTGACGCTCCTTGTCGTGTACGCGAAACGATACACGCAATTATTGTCATCCCTGTATTGGCATAATCTGTGAGAGCGATCGTTTTCTGGAGTGAAATGATAATTAAACATAATATGATATGCCAATATGCACCTTTGAGTCGCCAAATGATATTTCTAACCTTGCATGTTGAACATGTGGAAGTTGTTACAAAACATTTCTATGCAAACGCGATTTCGTGAATCAGATTCGCAATGTATGATGGCGTAGCCATCTCTGTTCAACAAAAATCTTTAGTAGCAATCCACACGAGGATTTTTACGGAAGAGCATTGCGGCCACATGACAATTTTTTTGTAAACTCGAGATTTCGACTTTTAATCTCGAAACTTTACACGCATTCGACGAATATTCGGTCACTTAGAATGACGTTATCGTGCTTGCTAAGGCAGTATCGTATTTCGGCATTATTTAAACTTAGCTTGAAGAGAGAAAGATAAAACTGATCTCGTGCCATAGCGTGAATATAACAACATACTGTGCGCACATGTGTTAAAAAGTAAAAAGTCGAAATTTCAAGATTAAAAGTTGAGATTTCGAGTTTCAAAGTCAAAATTCCGAGTTTCAAAGTCGAAATTTCGACCTGAAAAAAAATGTTCATGTGACCGTAGATTTAAGTAGGGCACTAAGCGTTCTCATGTTTAAATATTTCGAGGATACGCCGCTTATTCAATTGAGTACCGAAACACCAGGCCGAGTAAGCGCGGGAAGCGTATTCCCCCTGACGGTATATGTAGGCTACGGCTTGATTTAAAACATCATGTCCCATCGGTGAGGAGATGAACTGTCTGAATTTATTGAAATTATGAAGATCACTCCTATGACTGAGAACAGAGGTCCAATTAGCGCTACCTGGTAAGTTGTCGACTGGAAGCATTCTTAAATGGCGGCAATTAGAACGACAATCTTCTGCGTTGTATCTCGCTGATCCCCAAATCATACATTCTACGCAATTTCTGAGACGTGCACACTGACCCGGACATGTCTTGAAATAAAGGAATCAAAAGGGTACATATTTTATGTATATTCATTTAACTGATATACATCGCAATTTAATAGACTATTTCAATAACCCCTGGATTGTGAAACCATGTTAAACTACTTTCGATCTTTCTGCTTAAAGTCTTTTCGATCGTCCAATCTTTCAATCACAATGTAGTGAGGGTTTTCGTTGAAGCAAATCCTCTAAACATGTCTGACTGACCACCGTCTGGGTCATTTGACTAAAGGTTTTTCACTAAAAGATAACTTAAAGGGACAATAATCAGCTTTTGAGGGGCCACCAGACTACGTGGCCATACCTAGCATCTATAAAAGGTATAGAACAAATCGATTCAATTTGCACAGAGCATATTCCCCCTTAGTCAATGGACGTCACCCAATTCGGACCATTCCAACTTCTTGGCTAATGACGACACAATTATTGTCTGGCTCAAATAAACTAATACAAAGTTATTGCTTTTCCGCGTACGTAGACGACACCAAAAGGTACCTTGGAAAATTGGAACGACGAGAGAGTTTTTACTGATAGTACTCCTGAAGTTTCGTTGATAACTAATTTCTATAAGTTATCAATCTAAAACATTTTTACAAACCTCCTTTTTCAGTTAATGTACATACCGGACAGTCTTCGCAAGTAGATCCCATGTAATAGCTGTTACGATGACACAAACATTTTCCACATATGCAGTTACCTTTGCCATTGCAAAGCATCTGTAATTGAACAATTATGAATGAAGATTTACATGATGATGAATGAAATTTTTTTTCATTTGACACTTGAAATCAAAATGCCATTTTGGTCGATCGATGCTCTATGTGTTATAAATATTATGATATCCGCTTGTTCAACCGATGCTGAATTTGTTTCAGATTTCACTATGGGCTTTACTGTGGAATCGCCATAAGTATTCTTTCTTATATGCTGTATTCGTTTTTAGAGAAGTGACAAGTACCCCGTTTGTTGAAAGGCAGTTTTCGACCGATGCGTGGCATTCGTCGCCTACAAAAACAAATTCTGAAAATCGTCCCTCGTTGAAAACAAAAACATTTATGCAGGAAAATGCTGACAACGATTGATAACGAATCACCTACCTAGAACGGAACGCCCAAAATAGCAGAAAACGGAAAAGAATATGAGTTTCTGTGACAATGCCATCTTCACATTTATTAAACAGACAAGCGATTCAGTGATCGCTTTGCTAACTGTTTGCGGAAATTAGTTGACCTCAATTACTACGTTGTTTTGGCTACTCATGATCAGGATAAGTGATTGATTGTGTCCCGTAATGCTTATAATGACAGTGTTGTTATCTTTAATTTGCATGAATATCCTAATTTTTAGGTTGTGGATATAAACGGTGGTGGTTTGGGATGTGATATTATTACTTGTTTTGATCATGGAAGCGTTTCTGATTACTTTGCGTGTATAATGCGAACAACCGCAGTCAATATTCATTGAAAAGTCCATCGGGCAGTCTAGAGAAATTATCTTCAAAAAATGCCAGTGCAATCGGCGGTCATTTGAATGGATAATAGACTTAAGATTACCATTATTAGAATGCAATACAATATATTCTTTTCATTGATGGAGGAGGTGCCTTTTTAAAGAAATGACTATACAGAAATAAAAGCTGCTGGTCCAACTAACACTTTATTTTTGCTATCATACTACAAATTAGAAATCAAAGCATTAACGATCTCAATACAAATCATAGTCGCTGGTAATGGAAACACAAACAACATCAAGAATAGATGTATAAATCTGTTGTGCATAAACCGAATCACCAATTCTGCCTATATAGGTCCAACGCTATCGCCTTTCTCGCCTTTCTTCTTCGGATAGCAAGCCTTTCTTGATTTGCCATTGGTACTATTGCCATACGGCAAGCACTGAACGTCCATTCCCAGACGCTTACAACAGTCGGAATCGCTTGAACAATTAATGTTAACGCAGTCTAGTCGACAACGCTTCCGTCCCAACAATCCCTTGCACACCGCGGAATTGCCACTGCGGTCGCTACAACAGTCCGAATTGTCACTGCATTTCGAAAAAATACGTTTGCAATCCGGTCGACGTCGACAGGTGCCGCTTTTTCCATCCCCGATGACGCAAATTGTTGCCTTACCGTCGTTAGGACAACATTCCGAATCTGTGGTACACGGTTTATCAATCGCGCTGCACTCCTTTGCCTTTGACAGCTTACACACGGCGCCACTGCCTCTTACCTTGCATGTAGCTACCATTCCAGGGCGATCGTCTGCTGCGCAACACTGATCATTAGATTCACACGATTCGTATCTAACGCGGCATTTTGACGGCAGACAGAATTTGCTTGCATCCTTCGAATTCATGAACGGTTTTCGGCACGTCACTCCATCTCCACAACACTTGTCACCCAAAGAACAAACGCTTCTATATTCTTTGCATCCCTGCGCGCTGATGTGCGCTACTACGAAGAGCAATAAACAGCTTCTCACCAACGCAGTCATTTTCTGAAATAAGAAGGACGAACAATGTTAGTAACTTTGTCGAATCGAGAAATAATGTTCAACTTTGAGAGGAATAGTTCAACTTAACGAACATGAATTGAATATTCGAAAGATCCATTACTGATTCTATGTCCATATTCAGTAATTTCCATGATATCACATACCATATGTTTCTCAAGCCGATGTCACCCAGGGAATGTCGTGAATGCAACGGGTTTATATATATATATATACATCGTAAACAAAGGAGCATTCATGCTTATCAGCATTTCGCGTAAAGCCGTAATATGCTTTAAACGATTGTGTAGTTGCAGTGAACGAGGACAATCTTTCTTTTGACTAGAATATCAGTAATAGGGGTAATGGGCTTTCAAGCCAAAGGTCGAACGGTCGAGCTCATTAAAAAACAAAACATTAAAAGTAATTTAAAACTATAATATATTTTCATAACCGTGTGTATTTTATATTATAACTAAATATTTATTCTAAGATATCAATAATTTAAATTTAAAAAGCATATTGTATTAAATCAATTGGTCGCTCCACTTCGCTACCGCTCCGCTCCGCGACCAATTGATTTATTTACAATACACAAATTCATATAATCAAATATATTTTAATAATGATAATTATTCTATTATTCAACTGAAATACACACGGTTATGAAAATATATTATAGTTTTAAATTACTTTTAATGTTTTGTTTTTTAATGAGCTCGACCATTCAACCTTTAACCTGAAAGCCCATTACCCCTATTACTCTTAAAATAATCATGTACATGAATAACATTTAAATTGACAGATTATTCAATATAAAAGTATATATTTACAACATTATTTCAATATTCATATTTGTGTGAGTTAGATTTTAAACATTAAAAGTGTTAGTAAAGTGTGATTGAAATAATACATGATATAAATCATTGAACTTCTAAAATCAATATAGTAAAAAAATATGTATAATAAATGGAACCAGAACAACCACAAATTATCAATATTACCAATAAGGGTAAAAAAAATATTTTAAAGCGTAAGGTTTCAGCGAACTCTAACTCTTTTTGAATTTTTACCTATTTTAATAAAAATTTGATATATAAATGTGCACAAGATTAATTAAAGTTCCCGCGAAAGACATGAGTAATAAATATATAAATTCAATATTATATTATTTAACTGTTAACAATAATTTAGCAGATATTTCAGGAGTAAATATAAATAGGTATTATAAATCTGAAAATAATGAATTAATTGAAACATCAGATATATTTTGCGATAATATAATGCTATATAAAATCATGTTAGAAAAAGAAATTATAAAAGAAAATAGAACAACTTTTCTAAACGTTAATCAGAGAAAGATAACACATTATGAAATTATAGAATGTTTTAATCAAGGAGATATTATATTGGATAACTTAGCTATAAAAGTTACACGTTTTTTAACAATTCATGATGATAATTCAAAATCATATATATTAAGTAGAATTAATCAAGAATTAAAATTAACAGATTATATTGCTGTATTTAAAATTTCATTATGCAATCAAAATTTAAATGAATTAATACAGAAAATGGATAATATTGAAAAATTATTAAATGAAAAAAATTACAATATATTAGATGTAGATGTGACACAAGATTTTAAAGGATCATTTAATTCAGATGAAATAAAATCAATGTTCGAAAATAGAAAATATAAAGTTCTAAAAGAATTCTCCAATGGTTGTGTTTCAGCATTACATAAGGATGATGAAATAAAGATCTATAATAAAACAGCATGTCAATTCAAATCTCCTGGTGTAAATATAAATTTCGGTTCAAATTTAATGAGTTACATAAATTGCTATCAAGAGAGGAGAATCATTTGAAAAATCAATTGAAACAGGATTAATTAGAATTGAAATAACAAGTATTTCATATTACTCATGTCTTTCGCGGGAACTTTAATTAATCTTGTGCACATTTATATATCAAATTTTTATTAAAATAGGTTAAAATTCAAAAAGAGTTAGAGTTCGCTGAAACCTTACGCTTTAAAATATTTTTTTACCCTTATTGGTAATATTGATAATTTGTGGTTGTTCTGGTTCCATTTATTATACATATTTTTCTACTAAATTGATTTTAGAAGTTCAATGATTTATATCATGTATTATTTCAATCACACTTTACTAACACTTTTAATGTTTAAAATCTAACTCACACAAATATGAATATTGAAATAATGTTGTAAATATATACTTTTATATTGAATAATCTGTCAATTTAAATGTTATTCATGTACATGATTATTTTAAGAGTAATAGGGGTAATGGGCTTTCAGGTTAAAGGTTGAATGGTCGAGCTCATTAAAAAACAAAACATTAAAAGTAATTTAAAACTATAATATATTTTCATAACCGTGTGTATTTCAGTTGAATAATAGAATAATTATTATTATTAAAATATATTTGATTATATGAATTTGTGTATTGTAAATAAATCAATTGGTCGCGGAGCGGAGCGGTAGCGAAGTGGAGCGACCAATTGATTTAATACAATATGCTTTTTAAATTTAAATTATTGATATCTTAGAATAAATATTTAGTTATAATATAAAATACACACGGTTATGAAAATATATTATAGTTTTAAATTACTTTTAACGTTTTGTTTTTTAATGAGCTCGACCGTTCGACCTTTGGCTTGAAAGCCCATTACCCCTATTACTAATATCAACGTCCAACGCTCCACCAGCTCTGCAATAGCCGTTACATGTTGTACTGGAACACGAAAAGCAGCCATCCACACGCCAAATACTTTTTGCCCGAAATCCAATATCTGTTGATGAATGTTTGTACTCTAGATAACACTGGACTTGAAATTTTTCATGGGAAAAAAATATTGGGAACCAAAATTCAAGAACATTCGTTTGGATTAAAGACATCAAAATCAAATCCAAACTGGATACCAATTAATGCCACAAGAAAATAGGTTCACTGTTTTCGATAATATCATTTTAACATAAATCGTAATGTCTGGAATGACTAAATCTATGAATCTACTTCGATATATACTAAACATAATTATAATGATCATCGTATATATTCTCGGAGAAAATTTTTGGTTACCATTCGTCATTTGAGTGCGTTGCGCTCTATTGGCATACCTCTATTGCCATTTTCAAATCAGATACACGTCGGGAAACGGCAATGGAAATTGAAAAAAATGTGTGTTATCTATCCGAAATCAAGCCTATATTCGCCGAACTGACCAAGACGTCTGAATGTCTGAGCCCTCCGACTTCGTAACAACCGGTTCAGAGTTACCCTGGTCGAATAAATAGAGTCAATTTTCAGTTTAGTTTTTGTTCACCATTCAATCAAATCACATGATTGATCAATTCAAACAAAAAGGCAAAAAGAGAATCAACAAGAAACAATAAAAAGATTTAAACAAAGCAACAAAAAGACAAAACATATATTCACTTTATTTACAGTTGTCAACACACATCAAGTTATTATAAAATGCCGATCTAGCCTCCCCAAATCTATTACTTCTCATTTACAGCAAGTTTTCCAACGATGCGCTAGTGCGAGAACAAGATATATCATTATTATCATTGTTGGTATGCATGTTGTTATACAACAATATCATTGCTTTTTCCAACATTTTTTACAGGCCATGTGGTGCGGTACGGAGACTGATTTTTGCGATGTTTTATCAACCGCCGATTTCTAGACACTGTGGCGCGGCGGCGGCAACTAACTAACGAAGTCCGCTGTGCAGTCCGCATCAGCAGAGACTGTGCAGTCAACCCCAAGGTCGTTGAACCAGTTTAGATCGGTTTGGTTTCGTTTGAAGCGATTTAACGCGCAGCAATGAAGAATACTCGTTCAACTGGTTATTTGTTGATGATATTCTTGATAATCTTTGCATCAAACGTTGAACGAAATGCTGTTGAAGGGATTGGTCCATTGGCACCAGCTGTAGCAGTGGGTACTGCAGCTATCACGTCGTTTTTGTTGACAAGTTACGATTCGATCAAATGTCAATTCGTCGAATGTTGTACGAATTCGTGGATCGATGCAAATATAACTGGTGAGTTTCATGGATAAACTATTTAAATGAATGCAGTGGATATTTTACTGCACATCATCGCTGATTGGCTGATTTACACCGCATGCGCACAGAGGTGCGCGACTTAGAAAATTCAAGGAAAGTGTGGAGAAGAGTTAGAGAAAATAGAGCGGATAGAGCGAGACTCGAACCCGGGCCAGTAAATTACTAGTGCAGCGTCTTCCCACTAGACCACTGAGCTCGCTGAGAAGCAACCGAAGGTTTTAACCATCTATACTAGTACCTCACCTTTACCCTAATCCTATCCCTAGGGGTAAAACGGACCCTAACCCTAATCCTAACCCTCTGGGTCGTTTAGACCCTAAACCCATAGGAACCCTAACCCTAAACCCAATAAAATGATTTTATTGTTGCTTTTATTGATTAATGCTATAATTTATAGTATTGATGGTATGGTAAAATAGCGGAAGTGTACACTTTGCGGTATACGTTTAATTATCCACTTGGTGAAATGAACGCAGTGGATATTTTACCGTATACGGCAGAGTCTTTACTTCTGCTATTTTACCGTACATCGTCGCTGATTAGCTGATTTATGCCGCGTATCCGCACTGAGGTGCGCGACTTAGAAAATTCAAGGAAAGTATCATACCACTAGAACAACGAGCTCGCTAAAAACCAATCGAATGTTTTAATTAGATATTGCACCTAACCTTACCCTAATCCTATCCCACGGGTAAAACGGCTGCCCGTGCAACGGTGGATTGTCTCTGCCTTAATTAGGTGAGTAATTGATGGTCAAGAGCCCCCAAATCTCTATATGTGATCCTAACACTTGCCTGTGCCAGAAGGCTTTGAACGAATTGAGAGTTCGGGCGAAAACTTGCAAGTCACCCCTATAGCTCAAGTGGTAGAGCAATCGCCCGGCAAGCGAGAGATGGTTCGAGTCCCGGTCTCAGTGGTTGACAGATTTCGCTCATCCGCTAGTACTTCACTAATTCTTTAATCACACACATGATTATAATTAGTTACAAGCTCTACCGCTGCCCGTGCAATGGTGGGGTGTCTCTGCCTTATTTAGGTGTGTAATTAATGGTCAAGAGCCCCCAAACTTCTATCTGTGATCCTAACCCTCTGGGTCCTTTTGACCCTTAACCCATCGGAGCCCTAACCCTAAACCCAATATAATGATTTTATTGTTACTTATTAGTTAATACTATAGTACATAGTAATGATGTACAGTAAAATAGCCCTAGCGGAAGTAAACACTTTATCGTATATGGTTGAATATCCACTTCGTAAAATGAAACAAAATTTCAGATTTGCTATTTATGATATCATCTACCGTGGCGAGTCTCGATGCCATCAGGTTTAGATCCTTGCTGTTGAGGATGTACCTGCACCTGCCAGTTGGCAATCCAATGAGATGCGCAAGTTCTACTTTCTGCATCACGATCGTCTTTCCCAGTTACAACTGTCTGACATTGTGACTGACAGAGACTATAATATAATTGCACACTATCGCCGATGTTCACATCTCAGTCCACCTAAGGCTGACCTCCGCCTTGCTTAAGGTTCTCAGTGAAATCAAATACACGTCTTTGAAAAACTAGGCAAATTATCATTCTATGGTTGCATTAGTGTATAGGTATTTCAACAATGATTGGGCCTATAAGACTTAGTTGATCATTGTCAGTTTATTCTTGAGGCAGAGAAAGAAATTATTAGAGTTAGATTGTGTCAATATTATGGATCCTAAAAGTTTTTCTATTGGCAAATGATTTAACATGTTTACCGGTAGTTTGCCAGGCAGAATTTGTAAAGCTACACTGAATATGCTTCATTTTCATCAAACCAAACCTCAAATCTTGCTGTATACATAAACAACTTGAATTGTACAAAAATGAGAATTAAATGATTAGCTCCAGTACAAACTACATGGAAATGCAGAAACATAACCACTAGGCCTGCATCGTTAATTAATATGGGCTTTTTGTTTCAGGGTTGTCTCGTTCATTGAACACAAGACTACACGGGCAACACCTGGTCATAGGAGCAACTCTTAAGGCAGTTAAGGTAAAATGATTTCATAGAAGTAGATATTTTGACAATGCGGCTATTTTGCCAATGGCTCATTTTGATTTGTTACTGGCGTACATGCACCCTTCAGAGAAATTACTGTACTTCACTAAAACAGGCTTCAAACCCACCACCTACTGTCTCAAAAAGAACTCACGAATGTCAACTATCATTATATTAGGCCTCATTCAACCAATAGGCCTGTAGCCCTTAAGTAAATCCTTTTGTTTGAGTCCCGGTCTTGGTGGTGGACTGTTCCCCGATGCCACAAACATCGATACCTTGCGACAACTGGGAGTTAGCCTTCTTTACTGCTGTCTGTGCACTAGTGGGTGAAATGAAGAAATTCCATGAAATGCCAGTTGTTCATTGGTTATTTATCCAATGGTTAAACTGAAATCAATTTTCGAGCAACTCAGCTCTGGACACTGTGGCTTTACAACTAACTGACATTGAAATTTCTACTGCGTGTTTATTTCAGGCGCATGTTAACAATCCTGACCCGAAGAAAGCTTTGACGCTCTCGTTTCACGGGTGGACGGGAGGCGGTAAGAACTACGTCAGTCGAATGATTGCTGACCATCTGTACGTGAAAGGAATGCAAAGCAGATACGTGCACCTGTTCATTTCAACGTTACACTTTCCTCACAAAAGTGAACTAGAAACGTATAAAGTAAGTATGTCAGTTGATGCCCCCCATAATATGAAGGCAGTGTCATAGAGGGCTCATGTACCAGTGAAATGTGTGAGCGCAAATTAGATACAAGCACAGATTTTAAGACTGGTATTAACTTTAACCCGGGCTAACTAACTCCAGTTCCCGGTTAATTCCAGTCTATAAAATCAGGCCCTGGGTTCTGGACTAAAAATGCATGTTTATGAATTATGTTTCCATTGCAAAAGGTCCAACAAGAATTTTTTATTTTCTATCTGACTTATATTCTGAGGGGCCCTGCAACAAAATTCAGGGGTTTGGATCCCTTGGACACCGTTCCTTTTTCAAATGAGCAATTTTCAGTTTTTATTTGCCCACTTGGGACTTTAGTCCCAGCAGGCTATTGCGTTCACTTTTCGTCCGTCAGTCTGTCTGTCCATCCGTAGACGGAATCCTGTTATTTTGGGGAGTTTTGAAGATGCTTCAAGGTAATGTCTTGATATTTGGTTTATGCATGAATCTACCCTAGACACATCTTCAGCCCAAAAACTGGCCCTGTCAGAATCAAGATGGCCGACTGGCAGCCATTGGTGTTCGCCAAAATCAGCACTTTTTACACGTTTTTGAACTTATGAGGGAAATTTTGAAGACGCCTTGTTTAATTACCTTGATCTTTTGTATATATTTGATCATCTTGGTGTCATCAGTACTCATTCGTAGGTGGGAAAAAGTTTTTCGACATTTTATTGATACCTAAGCATATTTTGTTACAACAATGAATTAGAAAGTTGTAGCTTATAACGTGTTCTATGATTTTGGTGAGTTTCAAGTTCATTGGTTTTTGTATATGGCCACCAGGAGGCGTTTAATAATACAATATCTTAGTATTTCTATATTATATTTGTACCAACACATATTTTGTTACCACAATCAATTGCCAAATTGTAGCTCATGACATCATCTATGATTGTGGTGAGTTTTAATGAAATTAGCTATTCTATATGGTCACCAGGGGGCGTTGAATAGTAGAATAACCTAGTATTTCCTTATTATATTGGTACCTAGGCATATTTTGTTACCATGATCATTTTGTAAAGTTGTAGTTCATGACATGTTCTATGATTGTGGTGAGTTGCAAGGTTATTGGGTTTTGAATATGGTCACCAGGGGGGGGGGTTGAATAGAAGAATAACTTAGTATTTCCATATTAAATTGGTTACGAGGCATATTTTGTTATCACAATCAATTACAAAATCATAGCTGCTGACATGTTCTATGATTGTGGTGAGTTTCAAGGTCATTGGTTTTTGTATATGGTCACCAGGGGGCGTTGAATATTGAAATTGTTAGATTGTTGAGTATTTGAAACCACTTCCCAAGTGGGCATGGTGTCCCTGGACCCCTAGTATAAGTTAAAATATGCCAAAACTTTTCCATGCTGACTAAAAAGACTACAAGTACTAAACAAAGAATGAATATTGATAAACTGCTGTGTCGATTTATTTAGGATCAGTTGCGGGGATGGATAAAAGGGAATGTGTCGATTTGTCCACAGCAGTTGTTTATTTTTGACGAAGTCGATAAAATGCACGAATCGCTGATAGACACGATCTCGTCGTATCTCGATTATCACAAAGAAATCAACGGCGTGAACTATAGAAAATCGATATTTCTTTTTCTGAGGTAATGTTAAAAAGTGTATCTCGAAAATCATGAAATCTTAGCTAGGCAAAACCTTCTAAAACCTTACTCTATTAAGGTCCGATGCATGTGATGCGGGAAAACATGGAAACAGGAGATAGAAACATATTTCTCTGAGTGTTTTGCTGCGTCGTCTACAAGAAACGAGAGACATGGTTTGGGAAAACAATGTTTCCAGGATAAAAAATGTTTGGCTCCATGTTTCTGTGTTTCCCTGCCTTTGGAATTGGGCAAAATTGATGGCCCCAGTTTATGATATCTTATATTTATTAGTCTAACAGAACGCAGAGATTAATCAAATAATCTTATTGAAACTGTTATGATTTGATTACTGTTTCTCTGATGATAAGATTTGGATGATTCTCAAAAACTTCTTGATTGAAAAATCTTTATCAAGTGTGGGATTATTCATTAGCTTCTACACCGAGTATAGTGAGAATACTGTTCTCAGTGTAGAAGCTAATGAATGATCCATATCGGTCTATCTGTCACGCTTGAGCTTAATTTGACCGTAACAATTTCTTAAAGTCTAATCTGCCTTCGTATTCTAATTCGTAGCAACACAGCTGGAAATGATATTTCGAATGCAGCCTTCAGTCACTGGCAGGATGGGGGCAAAAGAGAGGATATTTCATTCAAAAAAATGGAAGAGATAATTACTCTTAATTCATATAATGAAAAAGGTCAGTACTTAGTGCGACATTCTTGATAGACGTACATGTGGCGTGTTAGCTCATAGAAAATGAGATCCCATGATTAACCCTTTCAGTGCGTCTACACAGCGATGCGGTGTATAAATCGGTGATGGATTTTGCTTGTACAAGCAGCTTGTACACTGCACTGCAGTGTATTGATGTAATTAGTTATTAGTCTTACCCCTATTGAAAGATGGCAGCACCTGTCAAACATAGTGACATATTAGTAACTAACAATACACTGCGTAGCGGTGTAGACGCACTTGAGTGGTATTCCCATTATTTAACACACTAGGTTGGAATTTTTCAAAATTATCAAATTATCTCCAGCACTATAGGGTTTTAATTAGTTAGCACTGAAAGGGTTAAGCTAAGAATAAGCTAAAAAAGATTATTGAGTTTACCCAGTAAGTAGTGATGCAGAACGTTGTGGCATTGTCAGGTGTCTACTGGGATAAACAGTTGGAAAATATGTTTTTGACAGCCCAGAGTTGATATCTTACTTAGAAAACAGATGCTGAATCAGGTGTTTATATTGCTGCTTGAATTTTGATTCAATGCGTTTTACAGGCGGTTTGTGGCATAGTTCGTTGATTTCGAAAAATCTGATCAACGCGTTCATTCCGTTCTTGCCGCTGGAGCGTATTCACGTGAAAATGTGCATCAAAGACGATTTATTATCGAAAGGGCACCGCCATCCGTCCGAAGAACTGATCAGTTCAATCGCCGACGAGATGCATTATTTCCCGAAAGAAGTGAAATTATACTCGACATCCGGCTGCAAACGGGTGACTGAAAAAGTGGATTACGTAATGGAAGAAGTGTGAGCGGATAGCAGACGTATTTTTCTAAATAACAATCTTTATCATGTGTGAAAAAATTATCTTATTGCGATATTTGATGTATGGTAATAACCATAATTGTGGCTCCGAAATTTAGATATTTTCGTATGTGGAATTTTATGTGCACAGTAACTATAAACAAGTTCCTTTACTGCTTGTTTCGGTTAGATTCTCAATGTTTTTCATTGCTCTTTCGATGCTCTTTGGGATCAATCTACTTCCTATGGTATCAATATTTAGGTCATGAATTTAGTTATCAAAAGTAACCGTAGTATGAATCACTGGTATACAATGAATGTATAGTTCTGTAAAAATGTGTTCTTTAGTCTCAGAATTACGTTCAGGCATAGTGGGAACTCCCCTCTCTGCTGTGCTAGAAAATGAATGCATTTTTCAATGTACTACCATATGACCTTGTATGCGTATGTACTAATTGAATGAAGTTAGTATATGGAAGATGTCGACTACTGCACTGTAACTTGTGTTTTTATTGGTAATTCGATAAGACGTATTCAATCCATTAAGAAACCAACCAGGGGCCAGTTGCATAGTCATGGCTTATATTCAAGACCAGTCTAAGACCAACTTCGTTTTATAGCCAATCTAACACGTTGAGGCCAGTCTCAAGTTTAAAGACCACTTTTGGACCAGAGTCACGACTGCAACTGGGCTTCGGGGCCTTTAGCCTTACTGGTAATGCTTAATTATTTGAGGAATATTCTCCTTGTGCCAAATTGTTCCTTTTATGATTTTAGTTGAAGATAATAGTAAGATCAATGTGAATTTAAACACAATGTGGACCTAATACTGGGTAGACTGGGAAGTCAATGATTTAATGATATTTTCTGTTATCTGCTGCTGGAAATAAATCGAAAACAAAGTTAAGTTATTGAATCGATGAATTTTTTAGTTTTATTCTCGGGATGTTTTCCCAGATTTTCATGTCGAATTGCCTGTACAGGTAAGCATCAAGGCGTTTGGACGATCCAGTCTTAGTACAGTAAACCTCACCCAACTTGGACCAACTAGGACTGGCAAATTTTGTCCGAGGTAAGCCAATAACCGAGTTAAGACTATGAAAATATGTTAGCAAGTCACAAAAATTATTTCATTTTTCTCAGAGATAATCAAATGTCTACGATAGCCATGTCCGAGTAAACCAAGGTTTGCTGTAGTTTAGCAGTGATTATGAATAATCATGGCTACGTAGATTAACAACCGAAATCTTAACCTATCTCCAGATCTTCAATTTACGAAGCAATGTTGAACTCGACAGACCATGCCGCTTTATTTGAGATAAATGGGACTAGAGACGCAATCACTACAGAACGTATGGAACATATTGCTGTAAAGGGATCACTACATGTGTAGTTTGGGCTTGCTGTTTGTAGACTGGATATTTGTAGTTTTCTCTTGAAAATAATGATTTTTTTAGATTTAGATTTAAATTTATTGCTCCAGAAAATTGTACATTTTTTGCGAGCACAGGATACATACAAAATAAACAGTTTGCAGTTATACAATAACAGTTGCTAGTCATACAATAACTAGTTATATTTACAATTGAAAAGTTATTTTGAAAAGTTCGTGTATACCAGGAACAGCGATGAGGTGAGGCTAGATAAGGCTATGTGCCTTTTTTATAAAAACTGCAAGATTCCTTAGGACGTTTGGGTTTTCTGACGTAAAAAGGTTCATTAATTTTCTTATATTAGGAAACGTTACTATTTGTTGCGGTATGTACCGACTTCTTAAACTTTCGAAAAAAGTACACTCCATTATAAAATGGTATTCGTCGCCGATTTGCCCTAGGTTACATTTGGTACAAAGTCGTTCATTTCGGGGGATATTTTCATATCTTCTTGTTTCAATCGGTAGATTATGATTAGAGCAACGAAACCGTATTACATTTGTCCTGAGGTCAAATGGTAGTGCTAATGAACATACTTCCCGCCCCCAATTCGGCTTAATAATTCTATAGGTATCTAGTTTTGTTGAAGCTGCGATAGTCTGGTGCCATTTCTGTTTGAATTGATCTTGTAAACATAATTTAACAGTTTCTGATAAATACCGGATATTCGGGAAAGATTGTTCGTACCAAATGTAACCTAGACCACAGTTTTCTAAGATAGACTGAATACAAGTGATCCATTTACTGGTCTTACCATTTACATGATTTTTTATTAGGATACGATACATTTTACTAGAATGAGAGTTGCTCTCTGTGATCAGATGTCCCCAAAACTTAACCATTCTGACTTTTATTTGTATTTCAAAAGGAAAACGACCTAATTCTCCATAAACCATAGCATTTGGAGTTGCACGTTTCAATTTCAATAAGTATTTGCAGAACATTAGGTGTATTTTCTCGATTGCATCTAAGTTCGAGAAACCCCATATTTCACTACCAAAGGTAAGGATCGATCCCACCATTGCATCAAAAATTTTAAATGCAATGTCTATAGTTAGGGAGTATTGCTGTACTTTTTTAAGAACAAAAAATAGTGTTTTTTTTGCTTGGTCACAGATATCTTTTTTGCATTTAGCGAAATTTCCAGTATAATTAAAGTGTACTCCCAAATATCTAAAGTCAGATACTGTATCCAAGGCTACCCCCTGATATAGAAAATGGGCTGTCTGTTAGATCGTCTTTTTTCGAAAACTATGGCTTTGGTTTTTTCGACATTGATTACTAACTGCCATGTTTGGCAGTAATCCACAACATGGTCAAGTATATTATGCAGTTTGGAAGCATTGTCAGATAATAATAAAGTATCGTCGGCATATAAAAGTATTAATATGTTAAACCAGAAATCATCCAGCTGGAAATCTAATCCTTGACACCCTTTCTCGTATAAGAAAGACTCGAGGTCATTGACAAATATGGAGAAAAGCACTGGTGACAGATTTTCCCCTTGACGTAACCCAATTTGACTATCTATGCTTTCTGATAATCGATCGTTTACCTTGACCTTAGATTTAATATGTTGATACATGTTATGAATCACTCGGAGGATATTTCCTGTAATTCCCGTTAAAATTAATTTATGCCACAGTGCTTTTCTCCATATTGTATCGAATGCTTTTTGGTAATCAATAAATATACAGTAAAGCTTCCGCTTATTACTAGTCAGAATATCTATAAGGGAATGCAATGTGAAAATATGGTCCATGATACTACGATTTTTTCGAAATCCAGCTTGATTTTCATTCAGTAATTGGTTATCCATCAAAAACTCCTCTAAACGTTTATTAATCAGGCTCGTAAACAATTTGCTCATACAGCTTAATAGAGTAATTCCTCTGTAGTTATCCGGATTGGAAGGGTCTCCCTTATTCTTAAAGATTGGAGTGATAATACCTACAGCCCACTCTTCCGGAATGCAGCCAGTTTTCAAAATATTGTTAAACAACAAAACGAGGGTAGGCATGATTTCATTTTCTGCAGTTTTGAGGAATTCGTTTAAAATTTCGTCGTTTCCAGGGGCTTTATTATTTTTGAGGCATTTTATACATTTAGATATTTCTCCCTCAGTGATTAGCCTATTAAGTGCATCATCATTGTGGTCATGAAGGAAGTCATTCACATTGAAAAAATTACGATTATCATTTTCTGCACTACGGTTTTGGTTAATGACGGAAAAGTGGTCAAATAAATCATCTAGCGACGCTTTACATTCATTTGGTTTTTCCTTTCGGAAATATTTCCAAAAAGCTTTTGGATCGTCTTTTGCTAACTTTCCTATTTGGTCATTGTGCAATTTAACTTTCTTTTGTTTTGATATCTTTATCGATGTTTTATACCTCTTATACGCCGAATTCAGATTAGTTCTATTTTGGACGGATCGATATCTTTTATAATTTCTTTTCGCTTTCCTATAAATTCTACGGTCTCGTTTCACTTTATAGTCATGTAACAAAGTTTTTGGTTTGTCAAAGTTAACCCGGCTTCGGCCCATTGTGGCCCCTGCCGCCTTATTTAAAATGTCGCATATACGCTTATTCGCACAGGCGCTGTCTATTATATCATTTTGAAGTTCGATATTTATTTTATTCAATTCGGTTTGGTTGATTGCCTCTCTAAAAACATCGCTTCGACCACTGTTCCATTTAATTTTACCTGTTATGTTAGGCATGTTTTGTACATTTGTATATGGACTTCTCGTGTGTGAAATAGAGAAGGAACACGTAACAGCACAGTGTACGTCTGAAATCATTTGGTCATAGTCGTTTACATTGAAGTTCACGCATTTTGACAACAAATAGGGAGACATAATAAAGTAATCAATAACATGGTTATTTTCCCCTTTGATGCACGTGTACTCACCGATTCCTTTATCCCTACCTAATCTGCCATTTGCAATGAACATGTTGTGATTTTTACAAAAGTCTAACAAACGATAACCCCAATTATTGATAGAGGAGTCTTTGTTTTTCCTATTGAGTAGACCTTGTATTTTTAGTGCATCAAGGTTATGACGATCTTCCACAAAAACTTCGTCTAGGCCTAGGAATTCCATGAGTATTTCGTCATGGGGTAAATAGTCTAATAACTGCTTTGTGTAGGCATTGAAATCGCCACATAGACAAAAATAAGCATCGGTAGAACTCATTCGGTTTATAACGTCAGTGTCGAGTTCATCGAATAAGTTAATATTTCCATATCTACTAGTTTCTGGGGGAATATATACTCCTCCAATTAACAAATGTTTTTTCCACCCTAGGAATCTCTTATCAATTTCAATCCATTGAATGATATTGGTTGATTTATGAATAGTTTTAATATATCTGTTTAGACTTTGCTTAAAAGCAACCAGGATTCCCCCAGATTTCCTTATAGCTAGATTTGATCTGTTATTCATGACTACTTCGTAACCGACACTTTTAAAATACTCTTTTACCCACAATTCATCGGAATCATCAAGTTTGGTTTCAGAAAAAACTAAAATATCAGCTGACTTGCATAAACTATCAAACTCTAGAGTATATGATCTAGATTTCAAACCACAAATATTCAGACACAGGATACTAATTTCTCCTGGCTCGGCGCAATCCTATTCTGGAGCTGTTGCTAGCGGTTGGGATAGATGTAATCCACTGTCCATATCCAAGACGAACCTGGCGTCTCGGAGCGCTTCGTTTACTGATGATTGTTCAGGTTCAGACGCTACTCTGGCTCTTTTTTCCGGAGGTCTAACGGTATCCCGTTTACGATTTCCAGCAGGCACGGTTTTACGGGTGCGCGATTTCGTAGAGTTGGTCAGTGTGGCGTATTCCTAGCGGCTGGTTGTTTCGTTCGCACCAGATGTTGCATCATTATTAACAGCAACTTGAAGTGGCAGGGTAGGTGAAGCTCGAAACGTAAAACCAGAAAAAGTACTTTCATCACGGGAAGGGGTTACAACGGGCTCTGTCGCTGGGGTTCGGTTTTTTTCATCATTACTTTCATCGCGGGCAGGGGTTACATCGGGCTCTGTCGCTGGGGTTCGGTTTCTTTGAGCCGGCGCGTTGCGGTTTATCGGTTGCCTATGTGGCACGGAGCGACTTATCAATCGCCCATTACTCGCTATTTTAAGTTCTTTCTTGGCTTCTGGTATAAAATCTAGAACTCTTCGGAAGTTTATGTCATTGAGACGTTCCGCATGTGATTGGCTTGATCTCAACCAGACATCAGTGAACTTAGGATTTTTTCTAAGATTATGTTTCTTTCGCAAGACATCGATTTTAATGGCTTTTGTTTTCAACGCGACCTTTACAAGCGGATTTCTCTGACCATTTCTAATCGGCAATTGCTTGTGAGCTGTGATTGCTTGTTTATGGCCAAGATAGTCAAACATTTCTTCGCATGTTTTTTGGAGATCAGATTGGAATTCTTTCTTCAAGTCGCTCACGATAATGCAGAGTTCTGCACAGTCTAGTGGGTCGGGGCAGTTTGCAGTGAGGCCTGAGTTCACTTGGCACTGCAGCTCTATGCAGAGGCTTTCTAATTTTTTTATATCTGCCCTTGCGGCTTTAAGGCTTGTGGTGAGGCTGTTTACTTTCCCTGATGTGAAGTTCAAGTCTGAGATCAACTTTTGATTTTCATTTTGAAGGTCGTCGTAGGATTTGCTGGTGTATTGAACCGAGTCAGCGAGCTCGTCGATAGTTTTTGATTGGTTTTGTAGTTTTTCATTAATACTACTTATGTCAGTATCATGGACACGAACTGTGGTTTTCAAAGAATCGAAACTATCGGTCATTTGTTTCTGCTCAAGTTGAATATCATTCAAGCGCTTCATGATGTCAGCGACTGAGCTTTTCATAAAAGATTCAAAATCTGATACTAAGTCTGATTCTGGTTTATCACCAGAGCATCGGTTGTTTCGTTCCATTTTGTAGTCGCACGTCAAGCAGCCGAATAAGTGTTACACAACGAGTTAATACACACTACGCAGTTAGACCACAAAACTCCGGGTTGTAATCCTTCGAGCGTGACGGTTCACCGGTCGTGCACAGGTTATATATCACCAGTACTCAAATTTATAGCAATTTGCGACAACTTTTACGATCGAAAATAATGTACATACTCAATTTCCACGACGCTAAAACACGGTTGTACAGTAGTATCCTATGAGTTCTCGCTACTGACCGCGTTTGGTACTGTATTTCCAACCGCTGACAGACGAGAATCGGAGTTTTTAGCAGCACTAGAAATTTCAAGAACCAGCACCCGCCATATTGAATCTATAAGATTAGGTTAGTCCTCGGGGCATAATCCAGTTACTCAATCTTGATGCTTAAAGAGTTACCAATTGAAATACAGCTACGTTTTACTCATATTGCTAACTCTCAAAATGGCCCTTGGTTAAAGAATAATCCTTAAATTTCTTCTTAAAATGTTCATTCTATAGACACCAATCACCAAAAGATATAAACGAATGCATTGTACATAAACTGGGATTTATTTCAACAATCATATTTATATACATGAATAATTACTCAATATACAATACGCTCATTATTGAGCTATAAGGTCGGATAAATAGAAATCTATTTCACGTCAATCGAGCGCTGCACAGTTGATCAACAATCAAGAATGATCGAGCAGTTGATCACAACAATCACGAATGATCGAGCACAGTTGATCAACAAAAAAGAATGACTAGAGAAATTTCAAGCTCGAATGAGTTAAATATACATTGTATATTCCTTCCATAACCATTTGTAGAGGTGTCAAACTTGGCACATTTTTATGGAAATCGTCATTAAGATCTCAAAACTGTGTACATTGTTTGGCCCTATCTGGGGATGCAGAATACATTTGAACTACATAGCCTCCAAATTTTGACATTTCCCCGAAAAAGTAATCTAAAACACGGCATTATCTATTATGCTGTAATATAATCATCAGATCATCGGGAAATTTTCTAAAATGGCCTTTGAAAAGAAATGATGCATAATGCTTTCTACGAAAGACTACGTATGATATTTCATAGATTTTCATAAATTTTGTCCGAGGTAAGCCAATAACCGAGTTAAGACTATGAAAATATGTTAGCAAGTCACAAAAATTATTTCATTTTTCTCAGAGATAATCAAATGTCTACGATAGCCATGTCCGAGTAAACCAAGGTTTGCTGTAGTTTAGCAGTGATTATGAATAATCATGGCTACGTAGATTAACAACCGAAATCTTAACCTATCTCCAGATCTTCAATTTACGAAGCAATGTTGAACTCGACAGACCATGCCGCTTTATTTGAGATAAATGGGACTAGAGACGCAATCACTACAGAACGTATGGAACATATTGCTGTAAAGGGATCACTACATGTGTAGTTTGGGCTTGCTGTTTGTAGACTGGATATTTGTAGTTTTCTCTTGAAAATAATGGTTAGTCCTCGGGGCATAATCCAGTTACTCAATCTTGATGCTTAAAGAGTTACCAATTGAAATACAGCTACGTTTTACTCATATTGCTAACTCTCAAAATGGCCCTTGGTTAAAGAATAATCCTTAAATTTCTTCTAAAAATGTTCATTCTATAGACACCAATCACCAAAAGATATAAACGAATGCATTGTACATAAACTGGGATTTATTTCAACAATCATATTTATATACATGAATAATTACTCAATATACAATACGCTCATTATTGAGCTATAAGGTCGGATAAATAGAAATCTATTTCACGTCAATCGAGCGCTGCACAGTTGATCAACAATCAAGAATGATCGAGCAGTTGATCACAACAATCACGAATGATCGAGCACAGTTGATCAACAAAAAAGAATGACTAGAGAAATTTCAAGCTCGAATGAGTTAAATATACATTGTATATTCCTTCCTTAACCATTTGTAGAGGTGTCAAACTTGGCACATTTTTATGGAAATCGTCATTAAGATCTCAAAACTGTGTACATTGTTTGGCCCTATCTGGGGATGCAGAATACATTTGAACTACATAGCCTCCTAATTTTGACATTTCCCCGAAAAAGTAATCTAAAACACGGCATTATCTATTATGCTGTAATATAATCATCAGATCATCGGGAAATTTTCTAAAATGGCCTTTGAAAAGAAATGATGCATAATGCTTTCTACGAAAGACTACGTATGATATTTCATAGAACACTTCGCTATCGTAAATAATGCTGTCATGGCATGAGAACATATCAGTCGATAAGAACTCAACGATTTTAGCCACATTAGTCGATACGCACAATTCGTGTTCAACAGTTTTTATCAGCACAAATGTTCTTGTTGTAAGCACCATTATCATTAGAATATCCTGAGCAGAGTTGAGTTGTTGATTATTTAGCGAGCGCTTTTTCGTCGTTCACTTTCTCCAATACTGAAAATGCAATGACAAACGTCCATAAATGTCTAATAAAGATTTAACGAACTTCATCTCATGGAAGTCATATTTTTGTCGATCATCGGGGGCAGGTGCATTCATACAGTCACAATCACCCTTGTTTGATATACTCTTGTTGTTGATAAAGTAATAACCATTTGATTATTTCAAGGATTGTTTTTACCATGTTAGATGGATAGCAGATTAGAAATTGAGTATAGGTAGTGTATAGGATTTGTATACAATTTGCTTACAAAACCACCAAATTAATGGTTTTACCAAAATAAAAAATACCGATTTAGGAGGAGTCTACAGTAATTGGCATATGAAAGTGATGCAGAAACTTCCTTGAAATTTGAAATGGTCCCCTTCAAAACACTTTATATCAAGGAATGACCGATCTGTAGGGATCCTGTAGTAAGTAAAGGAGTCTTAATAAAATAGAAAGGAAACAACGCCACTGAATCATGAGGGGACAACCACATTAGACCCCCACTAAGGGTTTCACACTCCGAAGACGCTTGCTAGACAGCAGCTAAAAAGCCATATATGCTCCAGGATCCACTCCCGTTATTTTTAGATTGTAATGTCTGTCCTTTTGCCGGAGCAACTGTACATTTTTTGTAGCTAGCAGAGATAACTATGTGTTGTCATCCTACCTGGGCTATTTTATGCATCTGCTCAACAAGTGCAGCCATCATGGCTGACACACTGACATCGATCAAGTTCTGCATACAATGGACGGCTTCTTCATCGGTTAAATCCAACATGAATTTATCTTGAACCTGAAGACAACCCAACAAGAGAACGCGATACTTTTACGCACAGTTAAAGTAGATTAGCAAAAATTTATAGTCATTTACTTACAGTACAATTCATAAAGCATACTCAAACTTCTTTTTAAGACTTAAACCTTGACATTTTTGGTTAAGTCTTTATTCATACACTAACCTTTTTAACAGTTTTGTCCGGTTCTAAAGCAATATCAGGCACATTGGCATCGACCATTAGTGAAAATAGATTAAGTATCAAATTCGCTGACCTACGTAAACAAAGTGAAATATCAAAAGTTAGAATATAAGATTTAAAAGTTAAAATCTAAATCACGGAGATGGTATCTTTATCAAACTCAAATAAGCTGGGAGCATCTTCCAAGGAGATTAAAGGATTCCTCAGGATAACAGATTATCTTTTATCTGTATATCACGAAATCTGAACTGAAAAGGAGGTCGCGAGTGATACGGGTTAACCAAGGTCGACTGTACTAACCGTCGTAAATGTAGAAATGCAGTGTATGAAAGTTTTTTGAATTCGTGGAAATGTTCGCTATTCGTTCCTCCCATCGCGTCGACCATTTCTTTGCTCAGTTTCATCGGCGGCGGCAACGGTTTCGGATCGCGGCCGAGGATGAACCCGAAATCCACGTGACACAATCTTCCTAAAATTTGTAACAATCGATTTAATCAATTTTGCCGTTTATCAATTATGAGTTTATTCGACAGAACCTAACGGACAGTAAATATTAATCAATCCTTTAAGTGTTTCTGGTTTCCGTTTTCCCGGGGTTTCAATTCACGTTTTTCACTTGAAAAAATTCCGCCTTACACAGAGCTGCCATGGTTGTTTTGAATGAAGACCCTAGCAATGTCTATCAGATGCTAGGTAAACAAATTAGCGATATGAATACGTTCAAAACCCTTAAGTTATGGCTGGGTGTTGACATGAACGTAAATATACGCCCTTAGAGAATGGCTGTATTAGACGTAAACATATGCTCAAAATACTTTGAGGGGTTTAAGATCATTACATTGAGGAACAAGCATTCAGCTGTTGTGATTAGAAAAGGAATTAATTTTTACCATGAAACTAGGTCCAATGGTATCAGTAGACATGTACGTACATGAGAGAATGCTTCAAGCACTTATGTTGATAACTTACAACTTACAACAATAGCATGCGCAAAATATCAGAGTTCTGTGAATCGCTAATTATTTTTCCGTGTAGGATCCAGAGTGCCTCCAATTTCCCATAGGCTTCTAATTCTAATTCTACTATGTACCTTATTATTAAATTATATTTATCATGTTTATATCTACTTCCTTCATACATTTAGTTTATCAAAATCCCTGTTTCATTTTCTTCCGCATTTTGTGACAGAAACAGTAACAGTAAAATTAAGCGATGGACCGCTAGGGCAATCTTAACACTATTTGGTCACCACTCAGTTCTATCTAACTTACTACATATGTAGGCTCCAAATAGTAGGTGGTTGTTTATCTAATATGGAACTCATGCTTATCGTAAGATTCTTCCCATTTTGCACAATATTCCCATATACCGGTATATACATTCACCTGATTTATGTAGCAGCAAGTTATCTAGATGCCGATCGCCTACACCTAGTAAATACGTGATTACACAATAACCAGCTGAAACGAAGTAAAGGCTTAGATGTCAGCCTTATTTGTAAGCGAAATTTTCAAAAATAATTACCGACATACATTCCGTTCAACCTACCACAACTTTTTACATAATTATCCATGACCTCGGGTGCGATTCCGTAAGGCCCATTCTCTGATGGCGAATGTTTGCGGAAGTAATTCTGAATGCTTGTATCCGTTCGTAGAATTTCAGCTATTGCCAACGCGTCGACGTATTGCACGAAACCTGCGAAGAAATGATGAATTTCGCTAGTTTGTGAAAAATGACCAAGATATAGATTACCATACATTGGTGTCACGTCAGCCCCGCAGAGCCAGAGGAAGTCGGTACCTAGACAAACGGCTATAGACTATACTAAGGCAATACACATGGTTATTTTCATACAATAGCTTCTTACTTAATTTCACACACCACAATTCAACTTCGGTATCTTTGCAGATAAGGATTGGATTATCATCAGTAAAACCATTCAGGCTGTACGTATGCAAAATTATCCTAAATTGTCTATGGCAGGCAGAATAATCGCGACTAAAAAGGAAGATCTTTGCTCGTATAAATGTCCTTAAGGGAATGAAAAGTTCCATTCAGCGGATAACGGGAACACTTCTCATTTTCCACTCGAGCGGAATCCCTATCCAATAGCTGCATTATGTAACTCTGCTTACCGTGTCTATTGCTTGTAGCGAGAACTTTATAAGGCGTGAGTTTGAGATCGAGGTTTTCTTTACGCAAGAGTTTGTCCATCAATGTGATAATCTGCAGTATGAGTTGATCTTGACGTAAATCGTCACCGTGTTTGAATATTGCCATATATTCCTGGTCGTTGATTGTCCGAAATGTCAATCTACATGGCATTAATGCACTCTAAAAACATAGGACGGATAAAAACATAGAATTTATTGATTACGATTGATTCCTTGTAAGTAATCTAATTATTGAGGTTTACAGGCCCTTAGGGTGGGGTTTAACTTTTTCACTGTGTCATAAAATTGAAATTTGATGCGCATCATTTCATGTGTGTTTGTGAAGTATTTTATAGCAGTATTCATCGCACATTGTTATAACTCTATGCACTTAGTTCCAATTTTTTCTGAAACATGGCAAAACTTTCGCCAGTTGGTTCGGGTGATTTGCCGGCTGGTGGCACTGGATCATGGCTCATTAAATGTGCTATGCTATCCGACTCTGATGGTGGTCGAAATAACATTTCTAGCTATTTTCATCAAGGAAACATCATAATAAATAAGGCCCAATCAGAAATATATGGTTTTGTTTTATCAAATTGCTTTAAGTTTGTATGTACATGTACGTTGGGACTCTTTTCACGGCTAATCAGGCAAAACGTCACTATGTATAAAACTCCCAGGGACTGAAGTTTAACTTACATTAAATAGGGTTGCTTTTTCCGGGACGATAGCTATAGTTTTAACCTCTGGATCCAAGGGTAAAGGCAGTATGTCGTAATTAGCGAAATTCATCGCCTCGTTGTCCGCCAACAGAGCCTGCAGTCGTTCGATCTATGAATAAAAACATATCAATTGTGACATTCTCGCAAACAAATACATTAACCCTTTCAGTGCGTCTACACCGCAGTGGGGTGTATAAATCAGTGATGGATTTTGCTAGTACACCGCACTGGGGTGTATTGATGTAATTACTCATAAGTAATTACCTCTCTTGAAAAATGGCAGCACCTGTCAGACATAGTGAAATACTAGTGACTAACGATACACTGCGCCATGGTGTAGACGCACTATAGTGGTATTCCCGTAATTCAACACACTAGGGTGGAATTTTTAAAAATTTTCAAATTATCTCTAGCACTATAGGGTATTAACTAGTCAGCACGGAAAGGGTTAAGATCAACAATTAATTAAGGATAAGAAAGAGTGGGCTACCTTTTTCCTACGGTTTCCGCTTTCACGAGCGACCATCTTTACGAGTTCGACCAGTTTACTCATAAATCCTTGTTGTTTCACAATCAAAGATCGTCTTTGCCGGTATTCCAGACCTCCCTGAAAAGGGCAAATCCAATCTTAACATCTCGTACGAAGACAATAATTGAATCCCACAGCCAGCATTTCTGATACTTTCAACCAAGTACGGTATTCATAAGCTGAACCCCTAAACATACCTTCATCAGGACTTGACTAAATCGTTTCAGAACGGTAATGTACATATCGGTGACTTTTGCGTCTTTTTCCTGGTCATCGCTCTCTACCTTGACGTACCAATAGAAATAGTTGGCCAATGTGGAATTGTTGCAGGCTCGTTGTATAAGGAAAGTGGCGAGATCCATCTGTGAAATCATATGAAAAAATGTTCAGGTTACCCATGACATATATCTATACCACGATTTAGGGCTATATGCGTTAGATGATTAAAGAATGTTTTCGCAACATGAACTCGAAAATACATTTCAGAACCCGGACGACCAGTTGTAACTTAAACACAGAGGTTTCATTAAAAAACTGTCGATGAAATCAGCCCGGGAAGTTGAGCTAATTCAACACAACAACCGATTAAACCATCTTCAGTCATACAGCATTTTCTAGTTCGATATACGTAGATTATTTAATTTTTCTAGCGCAATTATTGGCTGCACAATTGCAGGATTAAGATAACAAATTCAAGTGCTAGCTGCTTATCAATCACGTAGTGATGCTTACTTGAGAAGGATCTAAAATTCATTCGTTTCAATTTACGGATTCATTGTATCTACATAAAAGAGCACAATCAGAAATATCTCGAAGATAACATTTTTTCAGTAGGCGGAACATTGAATCAACAACGGCTTGAATTAAAGGTAGTTATGCATACAATATATGTTAGTGAGAGTGATGCCGATAATAATCAATGACAGCTGTCATATCGAAGAACAGCTGTCAAATGAAAAAAATGTCGGCCTTTTTAATTCAAGGTCAATTTATACTGGTAAGGGATGCACAGAATTTTAATTTTGTTAGCTCACCGTCTCCTAGTACTAGGACCCCTTAGCATACGTACTCATTACAAGCATAATTTTCTATTGTTAATGTATGTTCAATCCACTATGAGTAGCAAGAGTGAAAGAAGAGTTAACCGTTAACTATTTTGCAGTCCCAACTTAGTGATATTCCTATGGATTGGCGTCGTGACATCACAATTTTTCCTATTTGGTTAAGCCTAACTCAGGTCGCACTAAGATCCGACCCGATCGTCTGTGATTCAGTCTCAAGTACACTCAGGATGCATATGATTCGATTGTTGTATGAAATAGAACATGCCCGATCCTTACGATTGTGCTTAAGACTGGTCTTAATGATCTTAAGTACATTCATCGTCTGTGATTCAGTCTTAAGTACGCTCAGGATGCATATGATTCGATTGTCGTATGAAATAGAACATGCTCGATCCTTACGATTGTGCTTAAGACTGGTCTTTATGATCTTAAGTACATTCATCGTCTGTGATTCAGTCTTAAGTACGCTCAGGATGCATATGATTCGATTGTCGTATGCAATAGAACATGCTCGATCCTTACAATTGTGCTTAAGACTGGTTTTAATGATCTTAAGTACATTCATGTTGCAAGAATTCCCCGACTGAGCACTGATTCCTTACGACCCGACGAATGGCTCGGATCTTGTGTCACCTGAGTTAGGCTTTAGTCGGTATAAAGTTGCCCTTCCCAATTTTCAACTACCGATTTTTTGTGTGTTATCAACCAATGTGTCAAACACTTCCTGGTTTGGGGAAAAAACGGTTTAGACGAAACCAGATAGGATTACATCTTCTTATTCGGTAAATTTTAAAACGTTTTTTAACGTACATCATTTTCCATCTGTTTACCGGTGTCTTCGGTGCTCGATAAACTCGCGCTATCCGTACCAGCCGTTTCTGGATCCGATTCGTTAATCGACAGATTTGACGCCCGTCTGCAATAAACAGAAATATTTACAATTTTCCTTTTATCTTATCAATGAATATCCGGTCAGATACACCCGATCCCGAAGTGATATAATTCGGGTCAGCAAAATATACCGATTCCACGCAAGCCAGTGTCGGATTTTCCAGTTGCCACTGGTTAATGCAAGGCGAATTGAGTCCCTTCACAGAGCAACAACGCAGAGCTAGACAACTATGGAGAACTCCATACTACATTCATAATGAATGAACCCTGCCTCTATTTAGTGAAATAACCACTAATTATGAAATATACATAAAATCATGATTCATATGATTAACAACCACTTTAGGCAATGCCTTGTAAAATGAAATAAAGACGAAGCGTATGTTTTCTTTCTTCTCTGCCGAACTTCTCGAAGGGGGTAATTTTACATGAATACTCCCGTGCAACCAGATACGTACCTCGGATTATTATCTTTCTCCTGGTTGATCACAGTTGGCGCTATATTCTCGGGCAATATGGATTCTTTGCGCGCGGCGAACGCACTGTCGAGGCCTGATTTAATCTCATCGAAATCTTCGTATCGTAATCCTTGCACCAGTTGCAGCAAGTACAGTAACAAGTCCTAAAACAATGAATATCTAAATCTGAGACTTTTAGGAACAGCTCTCGGGCAAAGATCCAAGGATCTTACGAAATATTTTAGGGCTAATTGATAAGAAACGGGCATTCAGGCAGAGCCCTTTTGACTCCTTTACAGAATTTTTCGACAAAACTTTGCGTTTTCAGAAATTGCCCTTGTTCAGATTTTTTTATCAATAACATTATGCCCTTTTGTTATCGTTATGAGTTCATTTAAATAAGTTAGGCAATCAAAATTCTAAGTGTCTTTCATAAGCCTTGTAATGACGACTGACTTTTACAAAAATCATTAAGGCATTATGAATCAGTTAGATCACAATATCCATGACACCACAGTTTCCATAACCTAACTATCAGCAGTCTTATTTACTGATAATATTCACATACAGTGTATCTATTTGATGCATCATTTTAGACTGAAAAAGGGTGGAATCACCCGAAATATTTCTAGTATTTCAAATAAACTTTTTAGTCTCTCAACAATTGTGGGATTTCACATTTACTAAGGCCTTGATATCATCAGTGCGTGCATTTGTTATTTCATATCATCATTTCATTGGTAACTTTAGGTGAAATTCACAGCTGATTGATATATGATTCCATTATTCCAGACATACATGTATTCTGAATGGAGTGTTGTTTAGGCTAACAGCCATGATGTAAAATGATCACTTGCTGTGATATCAAGCATAGCTCCCGGTTACTGGCAGCTGTACCGATTGCCTTGTGTGACTTGGCACTACTGCAACCGGTGTGACAACTGCACATTCATGACACATTGTCACATTAGTCATACCGGTTTAAGGATCATTTTCTATTTTGTAAAATTGTATGGAGACTCGAACTGATAACTCAATATCAAATGCCAACATCATGTTCGAAAAAGGTTATTTTAACTGCTTCCGTAACAGCCCTAAAGATATCATAACAATTGGTTTTGTTTATTAACCGCGAACTAAGATAGAAAACAATAGCAAAACGGTATCACTAAATAACACTATGGTTAAAAGCAATGGCGTAATGGGCATCTCACGGAGACATCCATCTTTTCTAGATGTTCATGTACTAAACTAGGGCATGGTTCCCACAGTTGCATGAATTAAAAATTCCCAGGTTTTTCCCAAGGTAATTCATCGGTGATTTTTCCAATTTTTCCAAATGGCAATGAACAGATACCATCTACCGTCAACATTTTACTGATGACTGGTTGATAAAGTTGATTCTCAAGAGAAATCGCCAAAGAAAGTTGCCCGTGCAAAATGCGATACGTGAAATGTAAAAGAATTTCCCAAATATTTCCATGATTTGAGGAAATTTTTTTTCAAATTCCCAAATATTTCAAAACTGAGGAATTATTATTGCAAAATTCCCTAGGTTTTCCCAATTTCCCAGTTCTGTGAGAACCATGCTAGGGATGCATTTCGCAAATATGTTTACATCGGAAATATATTCAATCAAATTGAATCGCTGCAGATTCAAATGAATTGCGTAACCCATTCCAGGATGCAGTCCACAGTTATGAGTTATGATGAGCTGAAACCACAAACACGGAAATTCATCCCGAGCTGAAGAAATATCAATACCTCGTCATCTGCTTGTCGCAGTCGCGCCACGGCGTATTTACGAACGGCTTTATGAGTGAAATGCGGACTCAACAATTCTAACGCGTCCTCGACGTCCATCGGTATCCACTTATACAGCAGTTCCAACGCTTGGTTCACCTCTTGTTGCACGGTCCAGTTGACCGATTTGAGGAACTTGATCAACGCTTTCTTCTGCGTCGACAAATAGAAACGGAATTTCCACACGAGATCCTGTTCTTCGGTAGTCAGGTTTTTAGTCGGAGGGTAGTTTACTATCACCTGTCGAAAAAAAATGCAATATCGGTCAGTATTATCTCCTGAACTTAACCATAAGTTTTATCACTTGAGAGAAATTCGAATCAACATTTTGAAATAACTTTCTATGATTTACTTGTGATACATCAATACTCTCAACTTTGAAACTGTATGCTTGTTATTTGCAGTTGGTGCAAGGTTTTAAGAGATATTCAATCGTTCATATAGAAATATACAAAGGACAACAATTTTGAACAAATTCTCAAGTATTTACTGATATCAATAGAATCCCCATTGCAGTGGGATTTCGTTTGGCATATTGGCTATGTACATAGCCAAACATGCGAGCGCAATATCCCGGTATAACAAATACCTTTATCCAGACAATCGTCTTAAACAGTATTGCTTAGCAGCTACAACCATGACAGCGCAAATTCTATGATTAATTTCGAATTTTTTGATAGCATTGTTTTACTTCGACCAGACAACCTGATATCTCTAATTGCAGTAGTTTTCCCCAAATTTGTGAGACTTCGACATCAGAAATAGTAGTTTAATTGAATGAACTAGAAATTATTCCAATTTTGGGAGTATTTTGATATTTAGTAGCTGAGCTCTCAAAAACCGAGTAGAAACAGTAGTCGTAGTCAGGTCTGTTTACTATTCGCCAAACCGTGATGGACATGCCTAGCTTTAAAGAGTTGGAGTAACATATGTAGGTTACGAAAGACTTACATTCAGCTGATCTCTGGTGGCTGCGTTCGGTTTCAAGTCACGATCAGTTGGACCACTACGTAGACTCCTCACTAGCTTATGATGTTTGCTTTCGACCAAATTCTCCTAAAATCCAAAATTCAACGAAAACTAAGCATTGAGACTATCCAAGGCCTTGCGCGTAGATGATGAGGATTAAGTGACCAGATTAAGGGTTTAACTTGAGCTAGGGCTCACTTTTGTACTAGGGCCCAGGTCCAATTGCAAGTAACAGTAGAATTTGCTTAATTTAGGAACACCTGGGACTGGAAAATTTGGGCCATTTAAAAGAAATCCGTTGAATAGAAATAACCAAGGGAGGACTGGAATTTTAGTCCGAAATATGAGAAAATTTGAATTAAGCGAGTTATAATGTACTATAAATTTGGCATTTAAGAGCGAATTGTTTTACCGAAAACAAAATCAGTATTTTCAGTCCGGAGTCAATGCTTACCAAGTCAATTTCTGGATCCGGGACGAGGACCAGTTCAGCGTGAGTGCGCATCTGATAGACATCATCTCCATCCTATCAATACAAAATAAATACAATCATGAACATTTGTAGTAGCCAAAATTTAACACAAAGCTGCTTTGTTTTCTTTTTCACCGGGATGCCAGATGGTGCTCCCTGGCTGTACTAGTCAATTAACTACATCCAGGGTGAACTTCGGTTTTCGTAGCTGGTCGACTAGTAATCGGAACAAATAACCGAACGCAGGGTAGCTTGGTCGTAAAGTAATATTTCACTGTGTCTGTCATCTTGAAACTAGGTCCGAACTACAGCGACCGTACTCAATCCCGTGGTCGACTATTTTCGGACTATAGTTCCGACCAACTGACATTCGGTTTCATTAAGTTCGCTAATAGTCAAATAACTCCAATAACGGAAGTTCGCCCAGGGCTATTATTGTAATGAGGTTTCGGGGGTATTCTAACGTAAGCCCTTCCTGAAAATACCGGGATGTAGCTGTCACCATCGGCTTTGACATCGCCAAATCGCTTAATGACCTCTCACGATCCATTTACGATTAGCTTGCTAAGAAAAATGCTAATTCAATCAATGACGATGTCGAAGTGGGACGCTATAGGCGCGGCCATCTCGGGCGGTCGTATGCGCGCTTCATTCCACTTACGCCTCTTTTCAGTCCAGACGAACACGTCAAAATCCGTAGACAGTTCATTTTAGAAATTCAAACCACCTTACATCACGATATCCTGTGTCGACTACGAATCAGGCAGAACTCGCTTAATTCGGATCACCTGGCACTGGAAAATTTTGTCCGAATTAAACAAAATCCGAATTATGCACTCCCACTCGAATAGAAAAAACATAGCGGGGACTGGGATTTTTAGTCCGAAATTACTGAAAATCCGAATAAAACTGATCCGAATAAAGCGATTTATACTGTACAAAATACTATCGCATAAATACAAAGAAATCGGAATTCTTTTTCCGCGACGAATTACACGTATGCAGAAGCCCTTTTACGGTTCTAATTTCTAGTGACATCGCACTCGCGCGGCGAAATGCGGAATGATTACCGTATCCGAAATCCATAAAATACCGTCTGTTGCAAATAATGCAACGCGTTTTAATTTCGAGTTTTAATTCGATGCGCTGTATGCGGACAGCAGGTCACCATCGTTGAAACTATCGGCGAATTCTTGGCCGGCAACTGGTAACTTCGGTGGAGCCATTAATTTCGGCTGACCAGAAAGTTCAGAAACTGCCAAGAAACAGTTCGTAATTTTACTGTACAATCAGCTAGCTGCTGGTTTTACGACCAGTCTAAGTTCGATATTGTCTAATTCCAATATCTTACTAGATTGAAGCTTTTATAGGCCTAATACCCAATCTAATTAGTTAAGACTAGTCTCATGATTAGCTAAGCTCAGTCTAAAAACTTAAGACATAATTCCTATAGTCAAACAACTTCAGACTAGACCTCAGATTTCAAATCATTTTCGGACCGATGTAATTCACAATTGCTATCTAATTTTCTACACCCTATATTGAGACATCTCCTTCCAAAACTAGATTTGTATGAAGTAAAATCCAAGTAAAGTCACGACTGGTTTGACAATCTATACCAAAAATATCATGGAAAACACTATAACCTAATGGGACAGTCCGCAGATCCAGAGATCAAGATATTTTCTATATTAGCCAACATAGGGGGGGAGGGGGAGAGGGGGAGAGCCTTTACAACACACATGACATACAGAATGGATTTCATTCACACAGGACCCCTTACCCTTGCATTAAGCCTCTGGTGGGTGTCACTTAACTTTAAACCCCTTTTTTGTATTTTATGATAGAATTCAACAGAGTAAAATTATAAATCTATAAATATACCTGTTCAATGCCGATGCCCTACCCTATAACTGGGTAAGATATTAGGGAGTCTTACAATTATGGGTAATAAGTTTCATACGTCTATTGAAAACTTTATAGTCACATTAACCTAAGACCCCCTTCAAAAAATACCGACAGGGTCATAGGGCTTAGGTTTTATGGGTCTGATGCGTTAGGTCAACTCCGTTATTTCTAAAAAGGTTCAATTTTCAAGCTTTTTTAAGGCATTTTATTATCGCAAAGATTGTTTCAGTGCACCATCTAATGTAATTCCCAGTAATACATGTGTATAATGTGACATTCCATAAATAGGGGTATGTGGTTTACCTGTGGAGATACTGCGAAAAATTGGGTGTCTGTCACACTTGACAAGATCGCTAGGTTAGGGTCAATTTTGTGAATCTCAGAATTAACACATTATACCATCTTACTTCAGAAGCGAAGGACCCGCACAAAATGTCACGAATGTGCTATTTTTAAGATTATTACCCATCATTGTGAAAAATACTGACAAATGCTCAGGCCAGGTATGCATTTACTCCTCGGTGGAGACAGGCAATCAGGATAAGTGTCTTGCCGGCGGACACTACGGTAACGTACAGGGTTCGAACCCACAATACTTCAAACGGACACCAAACACCCTCCTGCGGGTGTATTTTACCTATAGAAGAATCCACTCTTCAATTACCTGAATTTGTACACCGAGGTCTTTTAATTTTTTCACCTGTAAATCACGCAGTTTCTGCAACTTGGCCGCTTTACGTCGCGCTATCCAACGTCGAAACATGACGCGTCGACAATAATAATAATACTAATATTAATAATAATTTCACTATCATCACATTATCGACATCGCGAATAATCATCGTAACACATTGTTGTTTATTAATCCCGTCTGTGAACCGTTAAAATAACAGTAAAACTAAATCACCGGTCGGCGGGTCGGTTGGTCAATTAGCGCGCGTGGATTATTCTGTCATTCGATCTCATTTGACGACACGGTCCGAGACATATTACCGCGATATAATACTGTCATCATTACATAAGCATAAGCTATATATTCATACACACGTGCATAGGTCGTCGTCGTCGGTCTCTCGTAAGCTGATGACCGAATTGATTATTTCATCTACAGCTGTGGAATACCGTCCTCGTCGGTCGTCGTCGTGTACAGCTTTAGTTCACTCTTCCACAATTGGCAGTTGTCTTAACGATTTAATTTTCACGAAAACTCGCCTAATTTAAAAAACGAAAAGGACGATATTTCACCCGTTACGTCGTCTGGTTGCCGGTAAGACCCTTCGTCGAAATTCTGTCGTTGTATTCTCATTCAAAACCCGAACCGACAAAACGTGCGTTGTCTTGTTGTCACTGGGGCGCGATTGTCAAATGGCCCGATGGCCTTTCACATGACGCTATCAATTGAATATAGATATGGACATAGGCGCTTGTGGGACGTGCCCATTCGAAAACACACTTTCTCGCGATCTACGAATATATGCATTCGTCCGTCGGACTCCCGACGTGTCTCTTCAACAAAAATTGATCTGCGATATTGAGAATTTTTTTTAACTTCCCCGGCGCAAGATACGGTTATGAGAGATATTCGCGATAGACTCAATTTTCGCGTAGAACAGTCCAATAATCCGATTAAAACCGTTTTACGAACTTAAACGCCACAATTCAGCTTCCAACATCACAAAACATAGAAATGATAGAAAGGATTTACGTATAATACATACATATGTATGTATAATATATATATATATATATATATATATATATATATATATATATATATATATATATATATATATATACCCGGCATATATTCATACATGCGACGTGTGCCATCAAGCGAATTTATTATATTATATTGAATAAAATCAAACTGAATGAAACAGATGTTCGCGATATGACTAATCGAAATATCGAACTATACGTTATGTGTCAACAAGTCAGAGACAATGCTCGGCAAATTTGTAAATGATTAAATCTTGTCGACATATAATGATATTTATACGACAATTTACATCGTTTTTCCGCGCTTAAAGAGGTGCACCGGGGTCCCTACAGATCAGTCAATCCTGGATATATGGAGTTTTAACCCATTAGCACACTCAGGAATTTCACTATGTGTCAATATTACTTCTTAGAAAATTCAAAGGAAAATCCAAGTTCATTACGATACCGAATAGCTCATTTGCTGTTTATTTTCATGCATTACAAGTTTGTGTTGTCTTGTAGTAAATACTCAAGGCTTTCATATGATATAAGATTTGATGAGGTGGGCCACCAAAATCGTGTCCTTTCGCCCCCCCCCCCCGAAATTCATCCAAACATACTTGGATTTGAAGTGAGCACTCAGATGTGTCATGTTCTTACTCCAAATTCTCGAGAATTTCAAATAGGAGGATGTTGATTTCTGTACAGTATTTCCAGGACTTGGGTGTCTAGTTTATCACAAGCTATTGCGTTTGAATCTCACTATTACCATTTTTCGTGCAGCATACGAAAAAAGTGTCAGGGTGGATTCGGGCGGTTTGAGTGCTAATGAGTTAAAAAGGAGAAAATTTCAAATTTCGACGAAGTGTCTGCATCATTTTCATCCTATCCCCATTACAGTAGACTCCTGAATAGGTTCTGTTTGTCTCATGCTGTGGTTTTGTAAGCGAATTCCTATATTTTCTAATTCCATAAGCGCACCTCGTTGTGCAAAAAATCCTGATCCAAACCATACTGATTTAGGCATAGTCTATTTACAGTACAACTTCTAAAATTTCGAATTACCTACATATTTCTCAAAATTAAAGGAGTTTCAAAGCAGTCTCTGGCATCTTGCATTTTCCTGAATTTGTCACCAATTCGAACTCTTCACGTACAGTACAGAATTCTATCAAAATATTTTCAAAATTTGGGACTTCTTACATTAGTTTTTCATTTGATTTTCGGCACCGGGCCTAATAACTTCATACTCATTACTGTGTATGGATTTCAGCATAAGTTCTGCGTTCGTCATAGACAATACTTTTGTGGAATGCAAATTGGAGACATAATTACGAAAACATCATTTTAAATGCCTAGTTTATTCACGGCTATAGTATTAAGTAGGGGGTCATTTAACATCTAAAAAGGCTGAGGTCAACTATAGAAGTTCAATCATCTGTCAACACATAGCAGTACCTATGAACCCAAGTAGGCTCAAGCCAAGAGCTCAAACCGTTGAAACTGGTATTTTCCCTATTATCTCTAAAAATCAATCTAATTCAAAATCGGATAACAAGGTAGAATGCGACTGGTACCGACTGATATCAATCTCAATGTGCAGAGTTTTTTTAATACAGAATTTTTGGTTTCTACTATGATGGAGTTTATAGTCGAAACTCTGAAACTGTCAGAAAATTTAACGGTTTCATCGTCAACTGTATTCACCTATTAAGATAGAACGCATTTGAGGATAATGATGCCTAAAAAAACATTAAGATATAGCCAAATTGCTATCATTGTGAAAACAGCTTCATCGGTTCATATTCTGATTGGATCATATACCGGTATCCTCCATCTGGACTGCTGGCAAGCGAAAAAGTATAACAACATTAGAACGATAAATAAATCAAACAATAAAATGATGTTTGAAAAACAGGTTTTCTGAGTAAAGTTTCCCCGTAATTAGGAACCAACAATAATAACACACAGTTGATATCAACTCAAGGAGAGTCAGGCTTTGAGACACCAAATCGATTACAAGAATCAATTTCATTCGGCATTCTATCTAGTGAACAATTCCCTACATCTAAATTAATTTTTAGTTGACAAATCAATGGGGATATACAACGTCACTGTACGTCACTGTATTACCATAGAGGATTCTACTTATAGCAAGCAAGGAATGGACAACCACCTTTGCTAGTAGTAGTGCCTAACTCGGGGCTTTCCATTTTCTACTACATTTCAGTTAAAATCCAATCAATTTTTCTCGAAAGGAAATCAATTATCAGTGAAAACTATACCAAACACTGACTAGAAAAATCACTCTATCTATTTCAACGACTATACGATAATACACGGTAGGCTATATGGATTCAGGAACTTAAAAATTCAGTTCATGTCAAAGTCGATTGGAGTTTTGACAACATAAACAGAGCACTTATTACGCCATCTACCAGCCCAACGGTTCCACATCAATTCAATTGTTTGTTATTCTAAATTATCAGTTTGCTATATCTGAATCGCTTGGGATGATATACTGTAACCCGACAGATGGCAGCACCTCTCAACATTGTTGGGAACTGAACCCAATCACAGGCATGTCACAGCCAGCCTATTGTTACTGTTACAAATTTTCAAACATGGTATGGTAATTCAACTGTCTGTTTACTACTGGGCTTCCGAAGAAAATCTGTCAGTATCTTATTTAACAATAGAACTAGATTGGAACATTTCTAATGCGATGAACTTCATGGAATCAGAAAATCAGTTTGTTGTCTTCAGGCTAATAATTTCGACTATTTTCACCGCTGCAGCGATGGATAGAGATATTTTTACTCGAGTAAGGTGTGATATCGTTCGAATTGTTTGTATATCGGAGAGATGTTCATTTTAATACTAAGGCCAAAAGCGTGGCAAAAAAACATGGGCTACATCGTTCTGTTGTTGAAAGACGAGTGTGCCATCTAACAGTACAAGAACGCATTAAACCTGTGTTATCTAGATACACGGAATCATCGCAGTCCATGTTCTGTTTCTCTTAGTATATCTTTTTACAGGGTGACCACAATGTACACTTTCAAATTCCCAAGGTTTTCCTATGTTTTCCAAGTAAAAATTAGAACATTCCCCGTGTTCTGATGAACATCAGCAAGAGAGACCAAAAAGTTGTTATCTTGACAGATCCAGTTACGTAAGAAACTGTGCCCGGTAAATACTTCTATTTTCAGCTGATACGTTTTTATAGAGATACAAGCTTAACAGCGTGAAATGAAGATTTTAGAGTTGTAATAATCTGATGACAAAGATGGGGAACATAGTTCAGAAGTGAAACACAATTCGCGGGGTAAACCCGCTCAACATTAAACACAATTTCGCTGTGTTTTCCAGAATTCTATCAAATTTAATCAAATTCTAAGGGTTATCAGATTCCCTGTTTTCCAGAATCGCGGTCACCTCGTCTTAGATCTGTACGACAATACGACAATGCATCGACAAATCATTGCTATATCCGAAAAAATTCCAGCACGCTGTAGTAGTCGTTAAAGAAACGAGCAGTGTTTTCAATAAGAGCCAGGTCCTGGGTCCCAGACCCGTCTGTCGTTTTTTACGGACCCGCCTGTTTTTTCAAACCAGCTTTCGTTTCAGGGACTGTGACATATTACGGGACCCTCCTGTTTTTCGAATGGACCTGGCTTGTTAATTTCTTACCGAAAACACTGACGAGTACGAAATTATTACCTTTTCGAAGTAGACGACCGCGTATTCAACGCCGTCGCAGTGAATACGAGGAAATTCGACCATCAAATACATGAAGTTACTGTCTCGCTTCTGTTTCTCGTTGATCAACTCGATCTCGCGAAACGTCAAACGATCCAACCAGTCGACTTTCATCATGTGCCCGTTGTGATGTCGCTTCGTCAACTGCAACGAATGGAATTCCGATATGGCATCGACATATATATAAGACGGCTTACGTTTTTCGAGTCTCGGTCGATATTTTGGTGGGCGGATATCGAAGTGGCGGATAAACACGCCGAATCTGTGAATTTCGGTTCATTTGTTCATCATTGATAAGACACTACCGTATATTGGTTTCCATAGACAAGTGGCTGTCCAATTAGTCGACAAAAACCCACATAAAAAAGAAACAAGTAAAACTATCTGATAGTTTGACGTTTCGACTCAAATCTATGAGCCATTTTCGTTTTTGAAAATGGCTCATAGATTTGAGTCGAAACGTCAAACTATCAGATAGCTTTTCTTTTTTCTTTTTTATTGTGGGTTTTTGTCAACTACCGTATATCCGTGTTGTGAGGATTAAATATTGACAATCCCACAATGAGTAATTCAGTATTCCTGAAGATGACTATTAGAATATAGTCAAAACGTCGAATAAACTACTGACTTTGTCTTTCATTATCATATTGTAGGATTCTCGTTATTCTATTGGTTCGTTTGTATCATGACTTACATGAGCGAGTTGACTCATCTGATCTTTGGCCCCGGCGCCTTTACCCGCTGTAGTTGACGCATTATTTGGGTCGGCCTCCATGTCGGGCCACACTTTCAAATCGATCATCCCTCGACGAAATGTCCTGAAGAATAGGTAAGACGCTTATCAAATAATTCATATGACACTGAGTGCAGTATTACCCAACCAACACCAAGTTACACCGAGCAGCTAATAAGCGCTGAGGAGTCATCTATCAGGCCAGGTACCCATTTACTCTTGAGTGGAGAAAGGCAATGATGATAAGTGTCTTGCCCGAGGACAGTACGGTAATGTACAGGATTCAAACCCACACAACCTGGTTTCCCACCCAGAGCCGAACACTCTAACCACTCGGCCATGCCACTCCACATAAGAAAATATTTAAGCTTGTTTTGACTCATACTTTCATTAGATTCATACTTTCATTAATACCAGCCTATACTTCTAACAGCAAAAATAATCTATTTTCAGGAGTCATCTATTAGGGGGTGTAGAGGCAAGGCAACAAGGGATAAGTATTTTGCTGAGATATATTTCATTACAGGGCAGGGTTCAGAATTGTAGAAAACAAATCGTACCAAGCCACAATGGTATCAAATATTACTCTCCTTTCACATCCACCTGATGCACACAATATTCCAGCCAATAACTACTCACCCATATTTGCCATATAACGAAACGGTAGTGCCACCTATAGGTAATGCTTCTGTTGTACCGTAAATATCCCAGATCGTCAGAGCTAACAGCGCATTTCTTGGCAAATCACTATATTTGACTGGCAGCGTCAACCATTCGTTCCAACTGAAAATAAATCGAAAGTTTCGACATTAAAAATGTAACCATTCAGGCCATCCTCCCTCTGCAGGGACTCGAACCTGATGGCATCGCTACACTCAGCCACGGCACGAACCCCTGCATCAGTAGACCGGGTGCGCAGGTACATGCGCAGCTTTCCGAACGAAAACTGGCGGCACCAATCAGATTGCTCGTTGTATAATCGTTGAGGCAAATTTCAAGGAAGAACTATAAATGGGAAAACCCGGGCTAAAATAAAACGGGATTTCTGATTGGCTAAAAATCACATCATCTGAACTGCGCATGTATCTGCGCACACGGTCGATTATGGCAGGGTTTCGTGCCGTGGTAATCTCGATGCCATCAGGTTCTAATCCCTGCCGGGGGAGGATGCATTCAGGCAGGCATTTCTCTAGTCCCATTTATACAGTTTTAGGTGCAAAGATAGATTGAATATTGAGATGATTGAGTGATATTAAAGACTTGAGTTTGTTGGATTCGTTCAGGAATCAAAATGAGCTTCATTGGCACACTAATTTTTGGAATTTCTATTTGACAGTTTAACCCTTTCAGTACGTCTACAACGCAGTGCGGTGTATAAATCAGTGATAGATTTTGCTAGTTCACCGCACTGCAGTGTAATGATGTAATTAGTAATTATCTCTCTTGAAAATGGCAGCACCTGTCAAACATAGTGAAATACTAGTAACTAACGATACACCGCACTGCGGTGAAGATGCACTATAGTGGTATTCCCATTATTCAACACACTAGGGTGGAATTTTTAAAAATTTTCAAATTATCTCCAGCACTAGGGCCTATAGGGTATTAATTAGTCAGCACTGAAAGGGTTGATACAATCATGTGAACCTACTGAAACATTCGCAATTTTACTGAATTTAATCAGAAATACACCAAAATCAAGATTTTACAAAGCCTAATGAGGACAGTGTGCTATGTTTCACTCTGTGTGTGGTTCAGTAAAATTATTCCAGATGGTAGGCATGGAAACATATTGTTAAAATTGATTTGATTCATAAAATGGAGTCTCTTTTCTCCGATTCAAATTAGTCGAAGAAGACTTTTTAGCAAATCCTTCAATACAGTCTAAAATGGATATATAAACGATGGTTTATTCAGACCTCACAATTTCACTGGTCGTATTGAGACCAATTGGAGGTGTGTGTTCAAAAAGCCAATATCTGAAACATTAATACTTACTTCCAACGCGAAGTAAATGGTTTATACGCGGTCCTAACGGGCAAGGCGATCGGTTTGTTGTCCGCAAATATTTGACAGGTCACATATAAATCAGCATTCCTCTCTTGATACAAGCCGGAAAATTTCAACATCGGATCGTCCATCAAATCTTTATAACTCGGTCTTTGCCTGGTGCCTTCTAAAGTACCTCTGAAAATATGCAAATAAGCCGAACTAGAAATTTTGGGGACATAATACTACGATCGGGCTTGAACTGACAAAAGGATGAGAATGTTAGAGAAACTAGACATTTAAGAATTTACTGTCCAATTATTGATAACAAGAGACCCATATGGGTTAGGCATCGGTCATGTTGAGCAGAGCCTGCATCCAACTACACTATGGACCGACTATTATCACGTCCGGATGGATATCTGGATGATCCGGTGATTTCGGTGAAAAAAAAGTAAAGTCGGAGAACGACTGTAATATCACTTAATAGACTAGTTGCTGAGCCTGTACTGGTCGCCTGTTATCGCTATGCTGAAGGTGTATCTTCTTAACCGCACGGCTCCGCAACTAAACCACCTCGCCAGAATGGAGAGTCTGGAGACATCCGGATGATCAGGTGATCGATCCCAAAAGAGACATTGATAATAGAGTCAGCCCTATGGCATAATCCCTAACATTTAGGCCTACCCTTCTAGTAGCAGTCATAAGCGCACGCATAAGAGTGGAAAGATACCTAAACTGCAATCTTAACAAAATGAACATTCTGGCTGGAAAACTGACAATAGTTTTGTTTTTCTTGAGGGACTTTTACGATTTTCAATTTTGGCGATTTATCAGAGAAACTCATTTATGAGCACTGATTTTAGTGATAGATTTCACTACGAAACACAATTTTCCGATCGAAATTCTGCAATCGACCAACTCGCTCCGGTGGTGATTTGATTTCCAAGATGGCCACACCTGGTCCAGGTAGCCTACTGTTTAAAAGATACAATCTTTTCACGTCGCCCATCAGAACCAATATTGTCGTTTTTTTATGAATGTGTTTGATTTGATCCTAAATCATCAACTCAAAACGTGATTGCTTCAAAATTGAATACTTTTAAAAGGCCTTTAATTCCGTGCGCCTAGGCCTAAAAACCGCGATAAGAGTCAAAGAGAAAGGGGTGGGTGGGTGGACTTCTTATTTCATTCAATCGATGATAAAAACCTATTTTTACAATTACATTTTAATCTGAATGTTGACGTCTAAATCAGAGCTATACACGTAACAGAAACGATGTTGCGGTATATGATCGGTGCCATCCATCCTCCTTGAATAGTTTTACAGCCAAACAACGGTGGAGACGAGAAAAAAAATTAATTTGACAGATCAATCAATTCAATTCAATATATTTGAATCCTCGACTGCCACAGATAGAATAGGAAGTACAATTCAATTTTATTTTATTCCACAGTGCCACTAATTTCCATTTCCTCCTAGAGGGCAAGAAAATATTGCAAATACAAACATCAGTGGACGGTACAATAAGTACATTTTCTTTCTTTATGGTGAGCCAAGCCTGAAAATGCGATAAGCCGCGTGTAAAGATAATTAATAAACAATAGCAGGTGGCGCCATCTCGTTTCAAAATGGCTTCGAAAAAGAAATCGGGAGCTCGTGAAGTGATTAAAGAAGAGGATGTTTTGCAGGCGGTCGTCATCGCTGACAGTTTCAACATTCGATTTGCGCCGATCACCAAAAACATTCCGCGGGTCGGTAAAAATCTCCGTGTCCCATCCCTCGAGTAACTCTGAAATTCATCTAGAACTGAATGAAGAAACGTCGCCGTTTTTACCATATGTTTTTGTTATGCTAAGTACAGCCGACAACCGACATAAGTTTTTCACTGGGGGCTTGTCACAGTTGTTAATCAGTTTTCTCCAGATTTTTATCCTCGCTCGCCAGGGTCTGATTGCTGCCCGCTGGAGCACAGGCCAATACAAACCCTGGCCGCAAACCCTTAACTTGTCTATTATCGCCCAGAATTTTTGGGTGGACAGTTTAAAGCGCTCAGCAGCGCCCACCAGTCTATACATCTAGCCAATCAGATGCGTGGTATTTATAGAGCATCACGTCGTGCCGGTAATAAGCGCACCTGATTGGCTAGATATATAGACTGGTAGGCGCTGAGTGGAAACCTGTCCGCCCAAAAAATTCTGGGCGATGTAATAGACCAATGAAGGGTTTGCATCGGCGTGAGCTTCAGCTGGTGGGCATCAAAACCTGGTAATCGAGGATGCAGATTCTAGAAAGGCAGCCACCCCTTTCATTGTTGTACCTACTCTGAAAGTCAGCCGCAATTTATAAAATGTCTTCTGCCCGCTACACCAGAGTGGGCCCGTGACAATATTCTATCAATGCTGATAATTGCTTTGAAATATATTGAAATATTGAGCTAATGTGAAAAATAGAAGATTAGACCAAGATTTTGCGTATTGTTAGGGGATTGAAAGCTTTGTTTCTTCAGCAGCCACAATGTCATCCTTGCTTGCCAGGGGTCCGGTATCACTCCCGAACTCGCTTCCACCAGCCCCCTGGCCTCAGAATTGTGATTTCATTACTGGCGCTGTTGTGCATACGTCATATATCGATTTGCGAAATACTTCCTTATTCAGTTAAACGTTCGCTGATTGGTCCATTTAACGGAAAAACCAATAGAATCCTTAAGTCTTTTGTTACAAGCGCTGTGATTGGTACGACCGGATTCTTGTCGGCTAGTAACAACTTCAACGACTCGTGAGGTCAAGGGGTTCGGCGAACAGCTTAAACGTAGTGGGTTCGAATCTCTTGACGGGTGAAGATGCCACTATGTCAAAATGGTTAATACCGTTAACCAGCGGAAAGTTGACTCAGTAACAATTGAAAGTATTGTTACTATGGCATTTATCCACTGGTTATGTTTAACCAACTTTTGAGCGAACAGCTCCTTAAATCCTAACGAGGAAAATCATCCATGATATTGTCACTGAGAAAATTTACTTTGCCGTGAGAGTGAAGGCTCTGAAAATATAATAGGAATAAACTATAGGAAATAGATTTTTAGTAAATACATGCACCATTAATGACTTAGGGTCCAGTGTTATGAAAAGGATTTATCCCTAGATGAATTTAAATCAACAGAATCAATCAGATTGATTGAAGGGCAGGGACCTTCGTGTTGAGCCTTTATGTGAAATTTAATCCTGGTGTTTATTGCAAGACTGTGAAGAAGTTTGAACAACTGACTGAAACTTAGTATCTTTTAGAAAATAACTGAAATGATAAATAACAGTAAAAACTTAACCATTTACTACAAAATATGTAATTTTTTATATTCAACCTTTCCTCATTTTTTGTAGGCACTGATGCCTTTATGCAATGTACCCCTGTTGGACTACACGTTGGAATTTTTATGCGAAGCTGGCATTCAAGAGATAATTGTGTTCTGTTGTGCACATGCTGAGAAAATTAAAGCCCACATACGGTACGGCTTATGATCTTTTTATCGCGTTCCCTGTTCAATAGTTCATGATGAAATATGATTCTCGGGGGAGTTACTTTCATGGTTCCCACAGAACAGGGAAATTGGGAAAAACTTGGGAATTTTGAAATAATGATTCCCGGTTTGGAAATATTTGGGAATTTGAAAAATTCTCATATCAGGGAAATATTTGGGAGATTCATTGCATTTCACATATTGCATTTGCCAAGGGCAACTTTCTTCAGCAGTTTCTCTTGAAAATCGCCTTTATCAACCAGTCACCGCTAAAATGTTGACTGAAGCATGACGATATGTGTTCATTTGCATTTGGGAAAATTGAAAAATCACCCATGAAATACTTGGGAAAAACTTGGGAATTTTGAATTCGTATAACTGTGGGAACAATGTACTTTGTTTTAACTCTTAAAAGTGAAATTTTGACCCAGAACCTCAGGGGAACTGGTACCATGGTGGACGGTATACCGATTCTCATCATTGTATGTTTACATTATTATCGCAAGATTCATTTATTGCCTTTCTAGAAATTCGAAATGGAGCAAAGGTTCATCGCCGGCGTCGGTGAGAACCATAATCTCGGAGGATTGTTTGTCGATGGGAGACGCTCTACGTGATTTGGACAGTAAAAGTATCATTCGTTCTGACTTTGTGCTGGTGAACGCCGATCTAATATCTAACATGGATTTAAAGTCTGCTATTCAAACTCACAAGTAAGATCCGCAGAGGATTTTTTGCGCATTCTAGTTACTCGGATAGGTTTAAGTCTTAGACTTTGTGGAACTATACAAATCTTTAGCCATTTCCATGATTTCATTCTTTAAAAAGATTTTTCCTGGCCTAGCTTGGGCTTCACTAAAACCATAGTAACTCTTGAAACCCCTAAGCGTTTTCGGTAGGTCCAGAAATTACAGAATTTTCCGGTAGGAGTACCGATCTAAGCAATAACGAGCAGTAAGTGGTACCTCAAAAGGTTAAATGTAACATATACCGGGTAGTAAAAGTCTAACCTTATCGGTAGGTATCAGGACAATTGCCCCTCTCAATGATTGCCCCCCCCCCCCCATTTTTCAATGAAATCCAACAACAATGACAACCAACAACAATTTTATAGATACAATTTTCATTTCATAGTTTTTTGGTTGCATTTTCAATGTTTTCGTTATCATTATGGCTCAAACAACCCAACATTTTTTACGCCGAAGTAAAAACTGCGATGTTTGTTAACTAGTATATCTTGTATTACGATCGCTGGTTGGTTGTGTTAGAAACACAAGCTGGCTGTTAGTCGTTAACTCGTAAGGTTTAACCTAGTTAAAGATTTGAGTGATATACGTACGCCTTCACATCTGAAATATTCTTCTTCAGGAAAAGACGCGACAAAGATAAATCGTCGGTTATGACTATGGTGTTCAAACATGCTCCCGCCGGCCACCGTAGTCGCTGTCATGAAGACGAAGTCATTATCGCTGTCGATAAAGAAACCGATCAAGTGCTTCATTATTCTAAAGTAGGAGACAAAAAGAAGATTGCTTTTCCTCTGGTAAGTGTCTTAATTGCGATGATATCACTCGTTGGATGGTTTTGTGTAAATATCAAATATTGGTTCTCGTGGTCTCCGTTACTAGAACCTTATTTTGTACTGTCTGTGTGTTTGTGTCAGTCTTTCAGCTTAGTTAATAGTAGGTCGATCTTGATGAAACTTCTGTACAATGTTAGTATCAGGGGTCTAGTTTTGCAGTGCAAAGAATGTGCCCAGTGCACTACTAAGTGGCAGAAAAAATGTTTTTCAACAACATGACCTTGAAGATGACTCCATAACTGTGGAACTGGGTGCAAATTCAAAAAGTTGTCTTAAAAAGATTTAGCTTTTGGCCCTTGATACAACATAGCCTATACAAAATGTATTGGTAACTAACACGTGGTAATTTCGGAATGCCTCATGCATACGTCAGTGACAACAGATTCAAGCTTGAACCCGAGAACTGTGTCACGTGTGGCTTGCATTCATATTGTATAATAATGGATCTTTAAAACCTCCAGTAAAAACTCATAAAAGAAGTGGGATCCGATAAGTGCTGGCACTGCACATCAGGTTTCAGGTTCCCGTATCGAAATGTATCTCAGTAAAAAGCATAATTTAAGGACATGATGAATCTTTTGCCAGAATAACTATAGTATAACAGACCTCAGAAAGCATCAATCAGTCTAGATTATTCCTATAATGGTGGGGTGTCCTGCGTTGATAGGGAGTCGTATGAATTCATACTGCTTCGTGTACATTTTCTATCTTATTGAAATTGTTTACTTCGCAGGAAATCTTTAAGGAGCATCCAGCAGTGCAGTTACGTTACGATCTGTTGGATTGTCAAGTTTGTATTTGTTCGCCGTTAGTAGCCCCGCTTTTCTCGGATAATTTTGATTACCTGACGCGGGATCATTTCGTGCGGGGCCTTCTTATCAATGAAGAGGTAAGAGTTTTGTAAATTATACTGGCTTCACCAAGCAGGCCTATCTGCATAATTATTAGTTCTAGTTGAGTTTGGTTTCAAGTATATACTTAACTACCAGATAATTTTATACCCGGTAGTTGAGAAATTCCTCTTCTATAACGGCAATGGTGGTACATGTATGACCTATTAAGAAATGTTTTAAGTTATGATGACACCCACCCGATGTTATTCTTTGTTAAACATATCTTTGAATTTAGAGAAGGGTCAGTGAAATTCTTTGAAAATTGTAGCCCAAACAATAATGAACATCTTCGTAAGTCTCAAACTTTTTCACCTCAACTCTTTAAAAGGCACAGAAATTAGGAACTATACTTTTTCAGCTAAAATATCGTATGCCAAACGATTAATGAACTACTCTAAGGTGACCACTGACCTGGAAAACTCAGGGAATTTGGATCTATCATTGACCACGCATTTGTTTATCAATACATGATTCATAAAAAATGAATAAATTATAACATTTTAAACCAAGAAATTCCTCAGATTTAACCAAGGAATTTTGTGTTATAACATGGAAAATCCAGGAAAACTCCGGGAATTTGTAAATTGGCGGAAAGTGGCTATGAACCAGGTTATTAGTGAGTTTCTTTCCGCTGTATTTTCAGATTCTAGGAAACACAATTCACGTGCACGTTATCGAAGACGATTACGCGGCTCGCGTTTCGAATTTAATGATGTACGACGCGGTCAGTAAAGATGTGATAGCCAGATGGTCGTACCCACTCGTACCGGAGAATAATATATCCACGCGTCATATGGACGACTATATTTACGGCCGACACAATACGTATACTTGTACGGATGTCCGATTATCTAGGTGAGAATGTTAATGATAATGATAATTATAATAGTAATAATTATAATATATTTACTTATATAGTGCAGTTATAAAATCTTAACCACAACCCTTTGCATTCTAAAACTACATTATGATAAGTGCAAGTTGAAAAAAATTACTAGTAATCACCATAAAAGTTTTCAATTTGGATTTGAAGGTTTAGACAGATGGAGACTCTCTTATGCTTTGAGGTAGTCAATTACAAAGAGAAGGAGCTGAATAGTAAAATGACCTTGTTCCAATAACCTTTTTTGGTGTAGGTTAAGCTAGAATTGCAGAATCATTACCGGAACAAAGTGTACGAGGTGGAACATAATGTTAGTACCAGGCCACTGGTACGACTGAACTACAATAGCCTATCGACCAAATGAACAAAATCAAACAAATTTGATAAAAAAATCTAGTTTTCTTTTATGAATTTCTGAAAAAAAATTAATCTTTGCAAAGCGCAGCATTTTTTGAAAAATAGGTATGACAGGCAAAGAGTTAAGACGAGTCTAAGCCTGTTATCTTAGTTCTATAGCCATCTAACAACTCTAAAACTAAGAACACTGTAGGACTTCAGGCACAACTGTGTAACTGGGCCCTATAATCGGAGTATATTGGTACGGGTTATAATTGGAATATATATATATATGATGATACAGAACTGGTTTCAAAAAGCAACGTTGCACAGTTGTGAGCTCAGTTTGTCCGTAGAGTTAGAGGGGTAACTGTGTACATGTGTTTCATTGCTAGTTATTTATCGAAGCCATCTCTGCGGTATTTCACCCATATCAAGCGATTACTTCCTATTTCAGAGGTTGCATTTTAGAACAAGATGTGATGATCGGTCCCGGCACGTCAGTGGGTCAAAACTCAACAATCCGACGCTCGATTATTGGGCGTAATTGTAAAATAGGTAAGACTTTTAATCTTTAATGTTCAGTTATCATAGTAGTTACCGTCTAGACCATCTAATGTAATATCATCTTAAAGAAAAATTTAGTAATTGCATTTATGAATCCTACAACTGTTTTTTTCTTTTAAGGTGAAGATGTGCATTTAGACGGCACGTTTATCTGGGATAACGTAACTATTGAAGATAATTGTCATATTACTCAGGCTGTATTGTGTAATAATGCCGTAGTGAAAAGAGATGTAAACATAGAAAAAGGCTGCATATTATCGTACGATGTAAGTGTATGTTGGACATTACTTGATTTTAAAAGATATTTCAATTGTAACTAGTCAACAAGGTTTATAGTACATGTACATATTTCATAATATGCTTTATAGCGGTCAGTGAAGATCTTCAATAGCTTTGAATTTTGCCCGAGCATTTTCAGTCGTTGATTTGTTATTTGTTTAGGGGCACTAACCAAGGGGACCAAGGGAGGCAGCTGTCCAGGGGCAATTGTCTTGATTCCGTACATCAAATATGACTAAAAAGTGACAAGTATTTTGTCAGCCATAGATTAACTGAATTCATTGAAACCCCGTCTCCGAATAACCTTAACAAGTCTGCAAAATATCTTGCCGTAACGGAGCAGTGCAAATAATACTATTGTTCCCATTTCAAAACTTCATTACAAAAAAATAATGCGGTGTCAAAGCTGAGCAATCATGGTATAATGATATTGCATTTTTTACATGAATTTGAGAAAACTCGCATAATTGTGAGTGATCCCTTAAGATATTGTATGGACTCATTCATGGTACCCTAAGCTTATTCTGAGAAAATTTTCCATGAAATCGGTTGATCTACAGCTGAGAAATTACTACTCAAACAGCGGTTCCCTCGTTTCAGGAGTCCCAATTTAGGACATGACATATGTTTCAATTTCCCATAGTAACTATATAAACATTTTTTTTTCAATCGTAGGTAATCGTAGGTCCTTGTATCAAGTTGCCCAGCCGAACTATGTTAATGTCTGAACCTGCCAGTCATGACGACAGCGATTCTGATGACGATGAAACCGATCTGGATCCAGCTGCTACCGGTAAGTAGATGTATTTGGTCTCAACAGTTGCTTTTTCCTCCTATCTATAGCAAGAGCAACCAGTAAAGAACCACGAACTACAATCTTGAGGAGCCATTGACGAATAGGGGGGGGGGGGGGAAATTGTCCTAGATTCTGTTGCAATAAAATATCACTTAGAATTTTCATTTAGCCTCGCTCAAATTTTTACCTAGGGCCTAATTCAGGTCCCAATTGGTTTCTTATTAGGAATGTATGTGTGTTGATATTGATACCGGAATGAATGATGTACACACAGTATTAACCCATCAGCACTCAGGAACTTCACTATTCAATTACTCCTCAGAAAATTCAAGGGAAAATCCAAGTTTATCATGAGTGAGCACTCGGATCAGATCTGTCATGTTCTCGCTCCAAATACACAAGAATTTCAAATAGGAAGATGTTGATTTCTGTACATTATTTGTGTCTAGTTTATCTTAAGCTATTGGGTTCAAACCCCACTACCACCATATTTCCGTCGAGTACTGTACCCTTTCCTATGGTTTTTGCCAATATTTTCTAAATTTGGATTTATCGCCAATGGTTTTTCTATACGACCCGGCCCTGCGGTATTGCATTTAGCCACCGGCGAAATCCGCCATCTTTTTTCTTGGCGTTCTCGCAGTAGAACGCGTTGGATTTTTTCGCCGTAAAAATCTGGGAATTAGGAGTGAGTTTTCACTCTCGTAACGGTGAGTCCGTTCGGTTTGGGGGTTATCCCTGATTTCTTTTTTTCCGTAAGAATTTTATTTACAAATATAATTTGATTGAATTGAATTGAATTGTTTTGATTTGTAACAGGATAATTATGCCACCCCCTCCTAAGGGTCAGCATCGTGGCGGGGAGGGATGCGGGCATTTGTTTGGCGCCTGGGACAACCACGATTCATGTGCGTCGTGCAGGCGCAAATCCGGTCAAATATGTGCAAGGAGCAATCCTTGCAATATTTGCGTCGTGTGGTCCGAGGACCTTTGGCTTCGGGCCGATAAGGCTCTTAAACTAAGAGATCGTCGTCGAGTTAGCAGGGATTCGTCGGTTTCGGCCGATGTGCCAACCGACGTTTCTAATCCTGTTTCTTATCGTAAAGCGGAGCGGTCGCCGGTCGTTCAGGTACGATCGGCTTCCCAACTCCGTTCACCGGGGAGGAACGCTGGTTCACCGGCACCGGTCTCCGGTCATTCACCGGTCTCTGGTCGTTCACCGGTTCGGCCGGTTCAGACTACATGTTCGGAACCGAGCGCGCGCTTCGGTAGTCGCGAACGGCCCGCACCGGTTCGGTCGGTACCGGTCCGGGTCGGGCATCGGTCCGGTTCGGCCACCGGTCCGGTCCAGACGTCGTCCGGTTCAAAACATCCGGTACGTTCATCGTCTGATTCTGATCGTCGCTCCGGGGATAGAGCTCGCTCTCCCACTAGATTTAGACGCCGTGAGCGTAATAAACGAGCAAGATCTCCTTCTAGCAGATCAAGGTTTGATCCTGCAACTTCTACAACAGGTAAGCCTATTCCTGATTGTCTGTTTAGAAGTTCGCCAGCCCACTCAGTTTTTCGGAATTCTGACTCTGAATTCCTGGATGCTGCGGTAGGGTCTGATTTCAATGAGGATCCGGTCCCAGAGGCGGCAATTCCTTCTGGGGTCGTTCCTGTCGCAAGCAATTGTGGGTTGCCCCAGACGATGGGGGCTTCCCTGGCTCGCAATGTATCTCCGTCCCGTTCAGTTTTATCCGAACCAGCGGGGGACATGCCATTTAGAGCGATGATAAGTGAGTTCTTTGTCAAGCACGGGGCAACTCGCGCTAAGCCCACAGCAGCTCCTCTGGTCGGTGAGTCAATGGAAGCTTATCGCCCTCCGGACTCTTAACGTTTTACGGGAATCGTCAGCGGTTTCGAGAGAATGGGCTCGATTGGATACGCAATTATGGGGTGAATGTCGGCCTGGAACTTTTTCATTTCCCCCTCAAGAACGGGGTATGAAATCTGGGAAATATTTTAGTTCAACCGATCCACCTATAGGCGCATTTCGCTCGGCGTATTACGCAACTCCAGGTGCTGTGGATCACAGTCATAACTGCCTGGATGCTGATTATACTTTGATCAGCCCGGATACTGTTACAGCACAGTCGGGTATTCGTTTGCCTAAGTCCGGTTTGGTGGCCATGACGTCAATCCTGGACAATCTTACCAGGGTTGGTTCGTTTCAAGATATGGCACTGAAGGTGTTGACGGGTGAGCTTCGCGAGACTCACGCCGCCGTTCATGCGGGCTCCAACCCAGAGTCAGTTGCCCTAAAACTGGAGGGAATGGACCGGATTATCCAATCTTTGGCTCGGTCTGTTTCGCATGTAATTCCGTTGTCGGTTCGGGGTCAGGCTAATCTGGTGTTAGCCTCCCGTCAGTCAGTGATGGACTCCAGTGCCAAAACTCGTCTACCGGATATGGTGTCCAATGCTTTGCTGAGAGCCCCATTGGGGACGTCTTCACGTCTCTTCTCCGGTTGGTGCGCTCCGGTTTCCGCAGAGCTGAGGAAGATTCGGGAGGTTCAGGCCAAGTCCAACCCCCGAACTCCGTGGAAAAAGCGTTCTGGTCCGACGCCGGCGGCGCAAGGTTCGGCACGGACGCAAACAGGACCATCTCAAACTTCAGCGCTTTCTCAGGTGGCTTCGGATGCCGGTTGGAGAACTAGCGGGCAACTTCAACAATCGTGTCAAGCCTCGTCCGGTGGTAACAGTTCCGGTTCGTATCGAGGCAAGGGGAAGGCTCCAAAAAGGGGCTCTTCCTTTCGGAAAAACTCGAAATGAATTCTTGGGACCAGTGGGAGGTTGTCTGCAGCAGGCAGCAACCCACTGGTCCGACCTCTTTGGAGACGGTTGGCCCTCCCGGGTCGTCTCTCGGGGCTACCGTCTCCGTTTCCTAAGGCGACCGCGCCTGATGAGGTCACCTCCCGACATGCGGCCAAAACCAGGTCAGGAGGCCTTAATCTCTCCGGCTCTCAAGGAACTGGCAGAGAAGGGAGCGATAGAACCAGTTTGCAACGAAACTTCTCCCGGCTGGTTTTCTCGAATATTCATGGTACCAAAGGCCACAGGGGGTCAACGGACAGTGATAGATCTGTCATCCCTCAATCGGCACCTAGACATTCCAAGGTTCCGGATGACCAAGCCCAAGGACGTGATTCAAGGGTTCCGTCCGGGTCAATGGGCGGCTTCATTGGACCTGAAAGACGCTTACTTTCAGGTTCCAATTCACCCAAAATCTCGGCGATTTCGGCTCAGGAATGTCGGGAGGCAATGACCTCAGTCTTGGACTTAGTCCATCAGCTAGGGTTCCGCGTAAACAGGGAAAAATCTCAGTTGACGCCGGCCCAACAGTTCACTTATCTCGGCATGGACTTCGATCTCCGAATCGGCAAAGTCTTTCCGTCTATGGTTCGAGTGGCCAAACTTCAAGAAGCTGTAGCGGGAGTGTCCACAACCCCGAGAACAGCTCGTTACTGGTCACGGCTTCTAGGCTCCATCAGCTCCATGGGTCTGGTGGTGCCCTTAGGCCGCCTCAGAAGCAGGCGCTTGCAACAATATTGGAAGGTCTTCTGGTCTCAGTCGAAGGGCAACTGGGAGGCCTTGATTCCCGTACCTCCAACCGATCTAAGTCCGGATCTTCAGTGGTGGGCGGCCACTACGAATCTTCGGCTCGGGGTGTCACTAGCCCCGTTAGAGGCTCCAGTTCGTGTATTCACGGATGCCAGTCACCAAGGTTGGGGGGCACATCTGGAGAACCGAGTCAAAGCCGGGAAATGGTCTCGCTACGAGGCCACCAACCACATAAATTTCCTAGAAATGCTGGCCGTGTGGAAGGCCCTGAAGTTCTTTCACAGGAGAGTGGAGGGCCACCACGTTTGGTTAGCCACAGACAATTCAACAGTGAGGGCTTACCTTCAGAACCAAGGGGGCACTCACTCAGAAACCCTCACAGGTCTGTCGGCCAAAATTCTTCTTTGGTGCCAGACAAAGGGCGTGTCCCTGACTGTGGCACATTTAGCAGGGAAAAGGAACGTGATGGCCGATGCTCTGTCTCGTCGAGGTCAGGCTATTGCGACAGAATGGGTTCTCCACCAAGAAGTAGCCGATCGGGTTCGGGGCATTTTTGGCAATCCGCTGCTGGATCTGTTTGCCACCCGGTTCAATCGGAGGTGTCCTCTGTTTGTGTCCCCGTTTCCAGACAGGTCATAACTATTAAAGGTTACCGCTCCGCGATTTCTCATACATTGCGTGCTTCTGGATGGCCAAATGTAGCAGGGGATCATCGGATATCCCAGCTGGTTGCTGGGTTTTCTATTTCCCGGCCTCGGGTAACAAGGACAGTTCCACCATGGGATCTGTCTGTAATTTTGAAGAAGTTAATGGAGGCTCCATTTGAACCTCTTTCGGCAGCGTCTTTTGCAAATTTGTCAAAAAAGACTGCATTTTTGCTGTTCTTGGCTTGCTCGGCCCGTCGCTCTGAGATTCATGCGCTTTCAGTCCGACAAGGTCACATTGTCTTTGGGCCAGCGAATGAATTTGTTTCGCTGCGGCCTGCTTTGGAATTTTTGGCAAAGAACCAACGACCAGGCTCGGTTGGGCGTCAATGGCGAATTGAAGCCCTAAAACATCGAGTGGAACCGGGCATCCCGGACAGGACTTTATGTCCTGTGCGGGCGTTGTGTTTCTATTTAGATCGCTCTGCTTCACGGAGGGGTTCACGGGAGCGGTTATTTATTCCGCTGCTGGATCACCTAAAGGGTGATATTTCGCGGGACACAGTAGCCCGATGGGTCTCTTCAATGATCAAGGACATTTTATTGAAGGAGAATCTTTCCTCGGAGGGAGTCGTTTCTCATCAAGTGAGGTCTATGGCTACTTCCTGCGCAGCCTTTTCGGGTGCTCCGTTGGAGGAAGTCTGTCGGGCCGCCTTTTGGAATTCACCGTCGACATTCACGTCATTTTATTTACGGGATGTTTCAGGCCAGTTAGGCTCATTAGCTTCACTTGGTCCTGTTGTCATGGCTCAAGGTGTCCGTTCTTTCCGATCGGACCCTTTAGTGTAGAATATTTATGTAGCATTATCAGGATCACAGGGGGTGTATCCTTGTACATAGTTTGGGCTCATATCTGCAAGTATTAATTTCGCTAAATTCTGGGGGGGCCCCTGAGCTGGACGGACTCACTGTGGCCAACCGGTCTTCCCTGTGCTACAGTGCTCCATTCCGTGCTTGGGTAAGTGCTCTCTTTTTCCCTCTTACCTTGCGTTTGAGCGGTGGTTTTTCTATCTACCTTTCCCACCATCCTTGTGCTAGGCTAGTCTAGCAAAAACCATAGGAAAGGGTACAGTACTCGACGGAAATATTACAATTTTTGGAACTAAAATTTGTATTTCCGAGTAGTACTTACCCTTTCCTATGGTGGGAATCCCGCCCACCTGCCCCGCATAGCTGTTTTTTTTGGTCTGCTATGACGAAAAAAGATGGCGGATTTCGCCGGTGGCTAAATGCAATACCGCAGGGCCGGGTCGTATAGAAAAACCATTGGCGATAAATCCAAATTTAGAAAATATTGGCAAAAACCATAGGAAAGGGTAAGTACTACTCGGAAATACAAATTTTAGTTCCAAAAATTGTAATTTTTGTGCGGCAAACAAAAAGTGTCAGGGCGGATTCGGGTGGCTTGAGGAGTAATACAGGGCGGATATGGACAGCATGAGGAATAACACTGGGCGGATATGGGCAACTTGAGTGCTAATGGGTTAATCCTAAGTAATTTCATGTCTTGCAGAAATCGATCCGAACATTGTCGGCTCCGAGGGTAAAGCATACTTGTATAAACCAGCGACAGGTAATAACGACGAAGTCGAAGATCTGGCCAAGAACATGTGGGGACTGACGATGAGGATAGAGGATGACGACGATAAAAGCAGCGGTATTAGTGATAATGAGTCGCAGAGCGGCGATGAACTCGACAGCGACATGTCATTCGGCGACGGTGAACCGCTTCCGGTCGATGAGGACGAAGACTCTCAAAGTAAGTTATTAAGTCGAGCAACCAGGATCGAAAAATTATGATTATTCACACCACTTAAGGATTACTTTGCTATGTTTTCAGTGTTCTATACGGAGGTGTTAGATACACTGGATCGAGCGGAAGAGGAGGACCAAGATGCTGAAAATATCATCCTTGAAATCAATTCATTAAAGTACGTACGAACTCGTTGAATGGGCCAAAAAACGCTCATGTTATTGCAGCTTATGAAATCTTTATTGTGGTAAACATCTTGATTCAACAGAAATTCTTAGCCATGTGCGAAATAAGTACCATTTTAAACAGAATTCGATATTATTCTTAAAATGAATCAATGAAATTATATGTTTTTTTCCTCCTGGCAGACATGCGTATAACATCGCTATAAAAGAAGTCAATGAACTAGTCGTACGTTGTATCGGAGAACATATATGCGTTAAAAATCCACATCTAGAAAACGTTCAGTTGTTGGCAGTATTTCTAAAGGTCAGTTTACTATTTGTCAACGGTAAATGAATTTCAAAACCAGCGGCCAGTTGCTCAAAAGTTGGTTAACCAGTGGATAGTTGTCGTGGTGACAATCAAAACTTGATTGATTGTTACCAGGCGTTTATCTGCCATCTTTAATCTACTTTAAAGCAGCAAAGACAGTTCTCCGTAATTTCTTGGCAAAACTTCATGAGGAAGGAAGATTTTACTGGCAGACGAATTACTTTTCCGTGTAAAACTTGTTTCTGATGAGGAATGGAATCATTGAATAAGGATTTTATTTGCCACTCTCAATATTTGTTACTCTTAAAGTTAGCCCCAGCATTCATTATTCTGAATGATTTCCTCCTTGCCTTGAAATTGTGTATTCTTACTGATTTCACTGGATTCTTTGATTATATGAGGTTTTAGTTTATTAAGGGGCTATGTACCAGGGGGCTAGTTGCATTCACTTTTCATCCGTCCATCTGTCTAGACAGAATGCAGTCTTACTGGTTAGTTTTCAACATGCTTTGATGTATGGCCTTAATACTTGGTCTATGTATCTATCTCTCCTTTCCCTCTTCAACCCTTAATGTGGGCCAATCAGAATCAAGATGGCCGACTTGTGGCCATTGTAGTTCGGCCAAACCAGCACACTTTTGAAGTTTTTATGAAAAATTTTGAAGAAGCTTTGATCAATTATCTTTAGGTTTGTATGTATACAATGCATCCTGGGGCTGAGTGACAACCAGGGGTAAAATGGGACGATCAAGAAATAAGATGGCTGATTAGCCAAGTTTTAGATCATGACAGGTTCAGCGATTGCAGGGATTTTCAAGTCTTTGGCTTCTGCATACATTCACCAGGGGGCGTTGAATGGTAAAATTACGAAGTATTTCCATTTATGTTGGTTCCTATGTATAATTTGGAATATGATCAATTGCAGAAGTTGTAGCTCGTGACGTTTCAAGATCACTGGTTTCTGTATACGGTATGTTCACCAGGGGGCCTTGAATATTGAAATTGTCAGATTGTCAAGCATTTACCTGTTCCCAAGTGGGCATGCTGTACCTGGACCCCTAGTTATTAATCATTTTCTCTCATAGTTACTGAAAAAATGGATGAAGGTTTTACGGAATTATATAAAAAATTCAGAAGCACAGAAACACTGTTTAACAGGACTTGAGGTAAGCTTTCACTGGAAACTACCCAATAAAACTGAGATGTTAAGAATTGTGTGGTGGAGATTACATTAATTTAGGAAAAATTCATAACAGTTTTGTCAAAATAACAGTACATATATATATATATACAGTATAACAGTCAAAATAACAGTACAAATTCGCCAGGCTTATTCATTAAACACATTGATTTAACTTTAACATCCTCATAGGAACTGTGCCTTCAACAGGATAAAATGAAAGTGATACTGCTGAAGGTGCTAAATTTCTTGTACGATCAAGAAATCCTTTCGGAAGAGGTGATCATACATTGGCATAAAACGGTGCCATCGACGGGGGATCAGGCTATGAGAATTTCAATTAGAAAACAAGTACGTATATGTAATATCCGTAGTGCCACTACATTTAGATACGGTGGAACCTCGTTACGGCAAACTTCACAGGACCAGAAAATATGTTCGTTATAACCAATAGTTCATTATACCCAGTATATGAAATGATTAAACTTTCTTACTTGAGACGAAATTCTATACTTGTTATACCCGATGAATTGTTGTATCCGAGTTCGTTGTAACGAGGTTCCACTGTAGTTGAAACTGATATGCCTCAAAATCCTGCAAAGAAATATACTTTCCTAGCTAGTACAGCAGACTCTGCTCATGTTTGATCTTTTTGGATTGTGAAAGTTTGTTAGACTTGACTAAGAGTAATGGATGGTCGATACACTTCGCATTGTTCATCCATAAATAATTCCATCAAATATCCCTATCTGAGTCTTTATCAGAGTTTGGTTATATCCAACGTGAGTAGAGACTTGTTTATCAACTTCATTTGGTTGATTTCTCTAGGTGGATCCATTTGTAACGTGGTTAGAAGAAGCCGAAGAAGAGTCGTCGGATGATGATGATGAAGATTGATTTATTTGAAGATAGAATTTTATAGAAAAAACATATTTGTTGACTTGAAATAAATGAATGTGCCTAATTGTCGCTAAATAAATTATGTACGAGTCCATGTTGAATAATCGTTGTCATGTCTTTTCTTGTTGAGATCACATGATTTTAGAATTGATATTTGGTGTTTAACCAGCCAATAGAATAGATACTGGTGCATCGACGAAGTGCTCTTTTGGCATTGTAAGATCCTTCCTCTGACTTAGAATGCATAGTCACGGCTTAGACTTAAGTCTAGTCTAAGACCAACTTACTTCTATATCCAATCTTACAAAATTAGACCAGTCTTAAGATTTAAGACTACTTTTGGACTTAAGTCACGACTGCAACTGGGCCCAGGAGTTATTGTTACACTTATTGAAATCAAGGTGGAATAAACACTAGGGGTCGATTTTGGTCAACCGGGCTAGGTGTAGTGACAACTCTGATTCTGGAACACCTACTGGTACATCTCACGGCTAGCACTTGAGGCAAGAAATAACTTTTTTTAAATGATTCTGTTCACCTGCTATAACCATAACCAGTTCCCAGCAAGAAATCAAGCCAGAGAAGTGTTTCAGGTTTGTCTCGTTGCGTGGCTAGGCTTAACGTATAACTGTAAAGATACCAAACACATTGGCTGGTGTGTAAATAAATTACCAAGTACATGTACTTATGCAGGGGTTTCACTCAATACAAATCCCAGTTGCTATTCAAAGTTAATCAGGATGGCCACTTTGCACCTATCTACAAGATCCCTGAGTTTTTCCCGATTCTCTGAGTTTTCCAGGTCAGCGGCCACCCGTTAACAATAAATTGTACCGGTTGAGTCGATGGTTTCTACATAAGCAAAACAGAGAACTATATCTAGAGATATCTGTACGTCTCTACCATCTGGAGGCTGCATGGGCAGATGATCGATAGAGTGGAACCTCAGTAACACAAATCTTGCGAGCAAAGTGAAATTGTTGTATCAAGCGGGTTTCGTATCATCAAAAACAGGATTCGTAAGCTGGGACATGCTGGATATAATCGTAATAAACGTGTTTCGTATTATCTAAAGCTTCATTGATATGAATATGTTCGCTGGGACCTGCTCGAAAACGAGGCTCCGCTGTATATACAAATTGAGAGCACAAAAGCCTCCTACAATCTGATAATGAATTACATGAAACTAAATTTTTCAGTTGCCAATAAATATATTTACAAATAACAAGTGCAACATGTACACCATAAAGATAAAAATCTCCAAAAAAACTACAAATTAATCACTATATTTTAGATTTTTCATAGTTGGACGGATATCTGAATATATTTTGCTAGTACCGGTAATTACTGGACGGGGTTTATTCGTCTTTAGAAGATACAATCATATAATTTTAGATCACAGACACTTAAAAATTAGGCTTTTGAATTCAAAATCCATCGGAGTAGAAATGGAATGCTTCGTTCACAGATTTCTATGAGATTCACAAGGCTTTGCAAATCCTAATATTACATAAAACTATCACGTTACGATGGTCCATCTTTGTAAGTCCTAAAAAAAATACTTTGATTATTTTTCGAAATGTCAATCAATGTCGACGCAAGAAGCTCATCAACACTTAATATTTGCGCTTTTATATTTTCTGGTAGAAAGATGCCTCCATACTATCGGTCCTCAGCAGATCACCAGGGTGATGAATAAGATCGACGATGTACGATTTTGGTGGATATTTTGGAGCTCCAGGCTGCAACAAGTAAACAAACAAATTCCTGATCATGTTAGTAATCCCAAGAGCAAAAAATCCCCAATTAAGCCCACACAAGGGATTTCCTTAGGTAAGGTTACTACAGCAGGAGTAACAAATAATATGCAAAATGAAAGCGAATCGGTTATAAATAAAATTTCACTATGGTATTTTGTGAAGCAATAAGTAATATTTTTATCGAGGCACCTGTCTTTTCCAGAACTAAACTGAAATTCGGTTTTATTGTGAAAAATTCAACCTACCGTAGTAGTTTCATCACAAAGCATCACCTCGTTCCAGGCTCGATTATATTCGCCTCTCACTAGCGAACAAGGTACGGCAATTCTATCGGCAAGAGCCTGCAAGAAAAATGTCGACATTCAAATGAAATATCCGATCACGATTCGAGAGCAGCTAGAAATAGGAATTCATGAGTTTCATCGCAATATGCTATCTTAAACCAGGGAATCTAAATTAGGTCGTTTACAAGATTGGGACTGTGAATACAGTGTACTGGCAAACCAAACCTTGGAGCAGAATGATTATACTGAGGCAGAACTGATTCCTTTTTGAATAATTTGACATAGACATTGTAGCTTAATTGAAAATGAACTAGAAATTAGTCTGATTTTGAGAGTATTTATTTTACTTTTGCGGTATTGACCCTCAAATAGAGGCGGTAGCTTCACTTCATACCTCAACCTACTAAGTCCCACTCAGGGCATTATCAGCAGATTCATGGTTTCTTATTACCAATAAGGGGCAATGCCAGAGAAGAAGCTTCGACCAAGAAACTGATACTTTCAAAATATAATCCCATGAATTATGGTATTGACAATACCAGTAGGTCCACGTGAAAGACTGATGACTGAATCCGTGACATTGGTTCTGACGACTGAAAAATGCATGCAATTTTATCGCGATACTTATCACGTTTCATTCGTTACCTTGAACAATATACTTCTGTGATAATGTATGCCAGCGTTAATAGTCCCGATTGGAATAACATTAGACTGTAAATTATATTTCAGTTGACTGATTTGTAGTTCGTAACTGAAATTTGACACTTGTCCTTTTTCGATTGCACCACCCATACGATCAGCAACGAACCTAAAATGAGTATCAACAAATACCGTAAGATGATCTGGCTTAGGGGCATATTTCTCAAGAGACAAGTAGGGTTGCAATTTGGCCAAGAGCCCGCTTTGTCGACTCACTAATGTCTATTTCAAATTGACTTGAGAGTGCATTAGATGGCCTAGCTCAGTTAGTTTTGTTGGATTTTGGTTATCTGATAAAAGTGTTATTAGGACCAGAACAGACTGGCAGTTGACCTAAAACATCGTTTTTTAATCCAGTCTTCACTGTATTGAAGGATTAGATAAAAATTCTTCATTGAAAGGATGGCATCATAGAAAAAGAGACACAATTTTCTTGAAAAAATAAAGTTTAACAATATGTTTCCATGCCTACCCTGACAACTGAAGTTTGGAATGTATGCATGGAAAGATATAGTTAAACATTCAAATCATGGAATCACTTTTCTTTATTCAACTGCTTTCAATGAAGACTTTCTGGATATCCTTCAATACAGTTTGAAAACGATTAAAAACCAATGTTTTAGGTGAACGCCAGTCCTCTCTGATCCTAATAGGACTTACCGGTATATCAGGTTTGGTATGTCCACCAAACTAATTGAGCAAGGTAACCTTATGTGCTCTCAAGTCAAGTTGAAATAGACAGTAGTACCAGAGAGAAGGATCATAATACAAATACATATGTGAGCTATTTTCATCGCAGAGGCTATTATCCAATCATCCAAAATATTAGATTTCCAGGAAAAGAAGTAGTCAATCAGGCTGGTAATGTTGCCAAAACATAGAGATCAATTCTTCGATATTTTCAAATCAATTATATGTTAAGAAAATATTCAACAGCTACTACTACAACCAATACAGTTTTATGCATGCTCTATCGGCAATATATCTTACTCGGCTAATGCAACTACTTGTTCTTTCATTGACCCCAATGGCAATACTTTCTCGGTGACCATATCAACATATTTGCGCAACATATCATCGACTGGTGGTACAAATGTACTTTCTTCTATGGGTTCTTCCTTTTCTTGTTTTTCTTTCGTCGATTGACGTGATTTTTCGGCTGATTTTTCACGTGGTTTCCTACGAACAACATCGATCAAAATAGTTCATCATCGAAAGAGCAATCAAGAATATGAAATCGAAACCATCAGGGCCTACGTAACACAGTTCCCAGATGCCGAAGACTAATGCACACAATATCAAACGTTTTGCACAACCTGAAGTACCGGTACATAGGCTCTGAAAAGCATTTGCAGTAGCAGGTAGCATCTGCTATCCAAAATACTAGATAAAGTTCACTTGAAACGATGACTACCTCCATAAATCAGATATCTCTAATTAAAATAATCCAATATGAACCCAATCTTAACAGAGTTCTATGGTATACACAGTAGATCAATGGAGCGTGTAAACCATCTTTTAGGCTAAGCTATCTGTACATTATTATTATAATTCTTGATAGAAAATATTCTTTTTTAAGAAAACAGGTCTAGGAGCAAGCGTTTGCGAATAAAATGGGCATTTTTATAAAACAAAAAAAGGAAACTAAATCACCGAGAACAAAATGAAGCGTCATTACAATGGAACCTCAAGAGACTATTAACGACTGATCATAAAAATTTCTCATTTGGTTGGTGGTTGTACACGACGTGGATGTTCAGAGGTTCCACTGCACAGAATTTTCCCTTTACCACAGAAATAAAGCATTGGGTTTATGAATAGCTAGATTTGCAGCTCTAGACACTACAGATGAAAGATAACTCTACAATCTTTTCATGCAGGTCAACTAATTAAAAAATGTTCATGAACTAACATAACTCATGCACTGTAAAATCTATCTGATAATACATGTACCGATGTATTGACTAGCCCATCACAAGCTCGGTAGGAATGAAATAATACATAAACGATTTTGCTAACAAGTATGAAATAAAGGTTAAAAAGAAATATTCAAGTGTTGCATTCTCTCCAAAACTTTCGGTTTCCTTTGTGCTACAGTATTAATATTGATTGGTATAATGTGGCATTTCAATTTATTGGTACGTTACGCCGAAGAGAATGCAACAGGTCAAGACAACTTAATATCTAAAGCAGAAAAAGAAATGATGCGATTAGGATCAGAAATGGAAACATATCAAACGAAGAGTCCAGCCATGCGCTTAAAAACAGTATAACATAGTATGCAGATTGTCGGCAACAACCCCACACATCAATAAGGATTGGAGACATATTTTGTCCCCTCCTCGTACACAAACCGCTAAATTTCATGTACGTACCTATGTGAACCTTTTACCCCCAGTGCAGTAGATGAGCTCTTGTTGATATGGTTATTGACAGGCACGGATCCAAATTTCGAGTGCCCTTTTAATTTGAAAGGATTGCCTTTTATTTGAAAGGCACTACTTTACAGGGGTGTTGGAAGCAATTTTTGATTGCCGTGGCCAAGTGGCGATTTTGGACAGGTTCTGAATATTGCCTCGGTGAATTTACTTAATTTCTTCAAAAGCGTGGTATTCAAAGAAAAAAAAATGTCATTCAGCAAATTATTGCCGCGGCTTTCGCCGCTGCACTTTCAAAGCCACTGCTTTATATGAAACGGGCAAATTCTTGCTACAAAATATTTGAAGAGCAATTTCAGTAAAACTAAGGCACAATTTTGTTTAAAATTTTTGATAAGGTTTTTTCTTGACAAAAGTGCACTGCTAGATTGCCTTTTTCTAAGTGGTTTTGCCATTAAAAGAATTGGTTTGAGCCTCAGATTATTATGTACTTGGATCCGCTCCTGATCAAAAGGTTATTTTCAGGTATAAAGAAACAAGAATTATCAATGCTGAGGGCACGGTAGGCGGCTGGTACAAATTGAAAGAAGCCGATCCAATGTTGACTTACGCCTTGCCATCTTTGCTAGATTTAACGGGCGTTCTAGCGCGAATACTACCAGCGGAACCGCGAGGTTTTATATCAACGCTCGGGGTCGGAGTGACGGCTTTCACGCTGCAAATGATTGTTTTGTTAATGTTAAGTAAACAAAAAGAAAACTACATTTCATATATTTTCATCAAGTAAAGCACGAATATTAGAGAAAAATTTCATGCTACTATTCAACAAAATCAGTGGCAATTGCAACAAGTTTTAGAAATCATTAACACGAAAACAGTTTGGTAAATACTGCACATTATTATTAACCACACGCTATATACGATCAAGGGCATCTGAACGAAAATTTTCACAAATCTAATCCTCATTCCACCACAAGTCAGTAGCCATCAATACTTACTCGAGCGCTGATGAACCTGGGTTAACGAGGAGAATCGGTCGTTTTTGGTTGACGTCGTCTTTGCAATAATCCTCTAACGTTCTGAATGAAGAGCCAGGTTTCAATTGGCCGGCATCGAAGAAGCCGTCTGCGATCAAATTGTTCGGACCTGCAAAAAATGACCGTGAAAACTTTTTTCTAGATACGTATCGTCGGATTTTTCAGCTTAGAATTTCGAAATAAATACCTACCGAGGTAACCGGTGAGAGCATATTTAGCTGAAAGGTTACTGTCCAATAACTTTTCCATCGCTGCATCGGTGAATCTGTTTGCCCTTGTACCGGATTGTTGAATATCTTGTAATATGCCTAGACAACTATCGGAGGAATGCGATATTCATGAAATAATTCATCACGCCTGCTTGAAATGTAGAAATACGTCGCAAAATATACATACCCTAATTTACTGAGCTCAGAAGCCGTCGGCTCGTCCACTGCGATCACCGTGATGGCCCATGACGCGCTTCTTCGAACTTCGTCGTTGTTAGACTTGAGCAATTCGCACAAAGGCTCCAAACCGTTGGACAGACCGAAATCTTGCCTGGCATTAGCGTCCGATGCAAAAGCGGCAACTGCAAGCGCGGCTTTACTCTGAACAATATAACTCCTTAATATAACAAAACCAACAAATTACACACACAGATATTCACTATATCTTTTGGTCACTTTCATGGATGGGTATCTAGGTTTTCTTCAGACAGTCTACCTAGACACTCAGTTGCGAAATTAATTACACAATGATCTTTTATTGTCGAGTTCATTCTACTTTGAACTATGTTGGGCAAGTTTTCATCATAGACGAAATTGAATTTGACTCAAGAATAAACTCGATATGGCCCTTTCATCTGTTGGTTTATGCAGCTACGTTCATCGATTAGATATCAAGATATCATTAGCGCACACAGCCAGCTTGGACTAACCCATAAAGAGTTATTACTGGTAGACAAGCAGCAGAGTGGGAACAAAATAGTAAAACTTCAATGGGGCGATGATGTCAATCATATTGAGGATCCAGAATCGCACCTCAACAATTTTGAGAGGATATTATTGAAAATCTGAAGATGCGATGTTTCAGACTCACACTAGCCCGACAATTGTCTCCAGTGCGAGTCTGAAAAATCGTGTCATTTAATAATTTGTACAAAGTGGGATTTTATATATTATCTCTATTCACACTCATACTTACTGTGATTTTAATGGTAAAATGACGGCAGATACTACGCCCAATCGTTGAATTTCAGCCCTCATCTGTTCATCTACGGACATGTTCGTTAAAACGCATGCCGCGTTAGCGACAACTGTTTCTCTCTGGTCGGCCAACAGATTGATCAACGGCTCGATTCCGTTCTTATGCAGAACTTCCCTAGAAAAGCGAATCGAAATGAGACATTAAATGACATATGAACAAAGTAGTAGTTTAAACTGTAATAGAAATTTTCTAATTTCGGCCAAGCACTACAGGTCAGGAAAACTGTCAGTGATGAAAGGATTAATGACTTGTACACAACAGAATGGGAGTTTCGCAGCAATATTTAGGCAGATGCATTTTTGATCAAGCTGTAAAGTTTAGGAGCATTTGGAGTCAAAGTAACAAATATCGCCAAGACAAGCTTGAAGTCTATCGTTCCAATAAATCAATCATATCTACCCGCAGTTGTTAGTGTTGGAAACTGTGAGATTTGCCAGAGCCGCAGTCGCTGCCTCTTTCAATTCAGAATTGTCCGATTTCAGCATTTTAATGAATGGATCGATGCCCTCTACAATTGAAACAACAATTTATCAGTCGTGCTTGCTTCTTGTAAATTTAACGACTATAAATTTTCATCTCAGACTACGCTCGATGGATTTATACGAAGTTACACTCACCCCACTGTCCGATTGAGTCTCTGCACGTCAGACTTTCGGCCATCACCGCAATTGCTTGAGCCGCCGCGATCTGTACTTCTTGCGCTTCATGCGACAGCAACAAGATCAGCATTTTTTCCGCTTCTTGTTCGTGCAGGATCTTTCTATTTTCAGCTATGAGATAAATGAAAATCATTGTAGTACTAGGGGCATCATTTCAAATAAGCAATTTCAAATTGGGAGGTTTTGACCATATTCATCTCAAATAAGCCTCAAATTGGGAGGTTTTGACAATATCTATCTCAATGAAAAAGGCAACTTCAATAGGAAGACAGGGATCTAGACCCCAGAAATAATGCAACACATTTGCCCCAGGAAAAGTCAGAAATCGCTTATTTGTGAAATAGGTCAAGAATCGGCAGCTTTCAAGCTGTTGCTGTATAAACAATTCTTAAATTTTGCGTTCAAGTGAAACAATAATATTGATCCAGCACTATACAAATGAAGTTACCGGGTTAACTTGGAGTATCCTAGATCATAACAGTAAAGACTGCATTGACCAGCGAGCAAATTCTTTAAACTTACACGTTTCTCTAACTGTTGGCCCATACTGAGCTTGAGTATGGTATGCAAATTACCCTAAAATTTCAAGATTCTTTAGCAACGCTCGCAACGACTTACATCTTTAATATACTCACCATTTTTGGCAGCTCTAGCGATAGCTTTCGCAGCATGTTTCTTACACTCCGGTAAAGTATTAGACGGTTCACCGGTCTTCTTCTCTTCTCCTTTAAACAAAATCAAATACGACATGACCGGTAAGTTGAAATGATAAAATCACTTAGAAAAATAGATTTTAGGTTGAAATCAGACTCCGGAATGAAAACATTTGATGATCAATGTACGCAGGGAACAAACAAATCCAAACATTTCCTATATATAATATTGGAAAAAGCAAAAAGATATGTTCGCATGGGTTGCTTTTTGGTTTAGGATTCAGAACAGAATGTGTAACCATTTTGATAACCATTTAAGTTTTAACAGCTTCCCCTGTCTGCCTTGAAAAAATATCTATCTCATATTTTGGACTGAACTGAAAATGTTCTCAAACACGCAGCCTGGCAACTAGGTCTATTGTAGTAAATAGATATTCTCTCGTTTTTACAGAAGCGAAATCAGATTCAGTGTAGGCATAATAGATACTTTGAAGTACAAGAAATGAGGGTTAAATTATAAAAAGTTAAGTTAACAAATACGGATTCATCATTCATTGTAAACTACTCGGTATAAGAAGAGTATCGGAATTAATTCCTAACAATAAACATTTAAGGCGAAAACTAAACGACAAAGGAAGTTAAGTCAGCTTGTAACAGGTCTGAAAATGTGTATCATGAAGAATGTCCAAGTCAGAGCCCAGAAAAAGAAGCAGGTTTTTTCCTATACACGTACTGCCAGACTTGAGGAATAAGCTAGCTAATTGGGGAGAAAGGAATCATGTTACAAAAAATAACTATGGTTAACAGAAAGGAACTGCCTTGCGGCGATCAATGCAAATGATTTATAGACTTTCATGAAAACTTGTCTAATTTTTTGGGCAAATCAATTATTTACTGACCAGTCAAAAACCGCTACTGTATACAATGTACAGTACAGTAGTTCATTGATGGCAATTCTTAAGAATTCTAAAGGGACTTAACAACAAACAAAGAGTTTACTATCTTTCAGGAAAATCACAAACAAGCGGAGGCAGCGCCTTTCAGATGCTTAGAAGAACATTTTGTTAGTAAGGGGAATATAAAAAGACATCAAATAACAAATTAGCAATGTATCTTACCCTTTTTTGCTGTGAACATGATAAAAAGTGCATGAATTTAAAATATATTGAGCACATGCATATATTCGAATATTGCGCAAGTGATAATGAAATATCTAAATGCTGAATAAATTGTAGAAAAAACCCGGTATCTACTTATAACACCCAAAGCTTTCATTCATTGATGCATTGACATTTGAAAAATGCTCTAAAAACATACCGATAATTTAAATTTACAATGAAACATCACGAAAAAACATTCAGTTTTTCTAAGTCAGTTAGTTTCAGTATACATTTAGCATTTTGGTTTAGTGGTAATTTATAAAACGGTGGGTCTGTTGAGAACAATGTGATTTACCGCTTTCTTCATCCGAGACTAAGTGAAGTATTTTGGAAAATATATTTGAAAAATGTACATTTCACATTTAATCTAGTAGCTTCTCATATAACAGGGAAAAATTCCTGCCGACAAAATCATTCTCAGAAGCAAATAGAACTCGGATTTCAAGCTCAAATACGAAATGAAAACCTTTAACCAAAAGTCTGTTGCCCATTTAACCTTATGGAAACAAAGCATTAAATAATTTGCCAACCCGATCACCCAATCAACCAGATTAAATAGCACATTTTTTATTCTACGTACCGTCTTCGCCTTTTTTGCCCTTTTTAGAGCCAGATTTCGGCTTTTTGCCTTTCTCCTTGCCGCTCTCGTCTTCAGGGGGCGTCGTATCGGTGATAAACGCGATCAGTCGAGCGAGGCCGCCGTTTTCCTTGATTTGTTGCATGCTCTCCACGTCGTCGAGACTGTTTGAAAGCGCATACAACGCATGCACGTGTAGATCGTTGAAGTCGGGCCGACCCACGAAATCGACTAATCTGTTCAACGCTTCTAGTTCTCGTAGGGCAGCTCGCGTGTCATCTGAAACATTTTAAAATTCACTTCAGAAATGATTTTCAAACATTCAAACCAAGTTTTAATGACGTGGTATGAAATAGAGAAGTGTTTACTATCACAGACTGGCCATTTTCCATCAATTTAAAAATCCCCTGGGTTTCCCTGATTTTTCCATGCGATTACATAAAATCCCCCAAGTGAATCAGAAAAATTTCTAGGTTTTTGAAATGTTAAAATTCATTCATTCATTTATTTTTCATCGAATCATGTAGGCCCTATTGATAAAGGAACAAGTGGTCAATAACATTCGAATTCCCTGAGTTTTCCAGGTTGTTTGGTAAAATTTGTCTGAGTTTCCCTAGATTTCTATGATTCCCGAAGTTTTCCAGGTTTTCCAGGTCAGTGGCCACCCTGTACGAGTGCATTGGTCCTTACTATCATCATCGGTCATTATTTTAAACAGGTTGGATCTAAGGGATAGTTTTAGAAGTACGGACCCATGCCTTCCCATCAAGGTTGCCCTTTTTGTATAGACAGAGCTTGTTGAAACCTATAAATTTCATGCTCATCCTCTTGGGAATTGAGTCTTTTTGTAGGAATTTCTTCAGAAAGATCAAATCCCGATGGTGGGACCCTGCTTGTAGCCTTCCTAGAAATACCCTTCCTTCTGTTTCAGAGCATATTTCCTATTTTCCTAGATCCGCACCCGTCCTAATTATAAGTATTTCTACTGTACCAGTAGTTCAATTACTGGGGTAGTATGTATCTATTTCTTAGCTAGTTCAACCAGTAATCGTGCAGGAAGTCAGCAAAAGGAAGTGAAAAACTTACTGTCTTGAGCAGCTTTTTGTAGTGCTACAAGTGCGAATTCTTGAATCACTGGATATTCGGATTTCATCAAATCCAAAAGGGGTTCGAGACCATTTTGATCACGGACCGCTGCTCGAGCCTGGTAATCCTAAAAGGCACCATTGGTAATATTTCAATCATTGATAAATGTTATGAGTGTAAAACACAAAACCTATAGATATTTTTACATTTTTTGAGTTACGTACTTCCATCATTAAAACCAATGTCTCGAGGCCATTTTTCTGTACATCGGGATCGCCCGAATACAAGCAGCGAATCAGAGCTTCGACTCCGTCACCCTCGTACACGGCTACTTTACTGCTGAAATCGTTGCACATATACGACAAACACAACGCCGCAAATTCATGCACCACTGTATCCTCTGCAAGAGAGACAAAACCCTGGCTTTTTATGATTATTTTTGAAACTTCCTTTAAAATCCACTCTTCATTAAAGACCTAATTAACTTCTTCACTTCATTGGACCTCTGTAATGAGACTAGATTTTTTTTAATGGGATCAGAAATTCATTTAGCAATTAGCAGACAATCCAATAGTAGTCATACAAACAACGATGAAAGTACATCAGACTCATACCATTATATTATAATATATATGTATTTCAGTGACTGATAATGTGGCGTATAGGTCTTAAAATTAGCGACTGCTTATATAGCAGTCAGTTGTATGATATCATATCAAAAGATACCTAATGATGGTGTAAAGCTTTCGGATAGGTTTGTTAAAATATTTGATTGCGAAACTAAACCAGTCTAGTCACTGACTACGTGAACCGATATATTCTTGTTTACCTTCAGGGTTCAATAAATGAATAACAGCCGGAATTGTTTCATCTTGTTTTCTTAAGAGTTTCCGTACGTCAGCTGAAAAGATAATTAGAAACAACAATGAATGCTTTTTCAAAAAATAATTTGGAACTTGATAATTAATTTAACGAATACCATATAAAATGTGTCGATTTTATTGTCAGAACAGCGCAGAAAGAGAATCTCAGAACGTTGAAAAACCTTGCATACTGGACACATTAATTTGAGTATGGAGTCATAACTAGTTAATCCCAAGTAGGGTAAACTAATCTATCTTATCCAACAAATTGTAGAACTGGCTCCAGAAAACCTTGGCAATAAGTCAAGAATTTTCTACAATTCATAATGACTTCAGTTGACTTGAGAATCACTGCCTGAATTCAAATAAATTAGTCGCTCAATTCTGAAATGTACCACACTTACGATGGGCGGCCATGACACCGAAAGCCATGCAAGCGTTACGCCGTACAATTCTATCTTCCGACTGAATCAACTTCAACAGTTTATCGACCGTTCCGAGATCTAATAATACTTTCTTATTTTCATCACCTGTTACAAAAAACATTTGAAATATGCAATAAGTATTTAAAACATTATCTAATCAAATTGTTGATATTGCTAAAAGGATTTATATGGACAAAAATATTCAAAAACAGTAAGCATGCCATTTATCTTCTTTCTTTTAGGTTACCCTGGACTTACATTTGTCAGCAAATCTGTACATAGCTTCGCACGCCTTAGCGAGCACATCCTCCTCTGGACTATCCAACATTAAAACTACCGTTGCCGCTTCTTTGCTTTCCACTTGCAGCGGATCGAACTATCGGGAAAGAAAATGTAATATCAAAGGATAGGCGAGTATTTAGAATTCAGGACCCAGTTCCACAGTTCTAAGATAAAAATAACAAATTTCAAACCGTTCAATGATGACTATTAATACCCAAAAGTGCTGGAGATAATCTGAAAATTTTAACCCAGTCTGTTGAATAGCAGGCACACCACTATGGGATCATTCATTTAGTACGTACGTATTAGGGGAGGGGTAAGTGCTATTGCGTACTGCAATGCTTAATGTATATGAAAAAAATGGCCGATTTTGCGTACGGGGTTGGGTCTTTTGAAGTAAAAAAAATCAGATTTCATGCGTACATAATTTAATAAATGAATGATCCCTATTAGCATGTCTACACCACGGTGTGATCATGTATCGTTTTTAGTTACTAACATTTCATTATGTCAGGTGCAGCCATCTTTCAATGGAGATAAAATCTAATTACTAAGAACATCAATATACATCGATGCAGTCTTCTAGCCAAGTCCATCACTGCACTGAAAGTTGGTTTGAGTTGACAAACACTGTAGACCAAGTAATAAATGTAATAATGATTTTACTTATTTCATTCATCGACCGGTTAACTTAACCTAATTTTTGAGCAACTGACCCTGATTGCAGCACGTTCTTAATTGTGGATTGCTAATGTATGATGATGACGATGATACTTACAACATCCTCCGGTGGAGCTTTTTCTTCCTTTTTTATCTTTTTCCCCATGTTGAAATCAGAACCTGCTGGGCATGAGAAAAAAAATCAATGAACGGAGGTTCTCAGAGTTTAATCAGTTCATTTTCAAAATTTTATCTCTTGAGTCAAAAGTGGAACTCAGTCAATATCAGACCTATGCGTTATAGAAATGAGATATTTTAGATACAAGAGATTGCATTGCCCATGATATTTTGGGGGGGATGGGGCAGGTTGCCACACTAAATGTATCAGATGCATTGTTTTTCACTAGCAGATCTGCTCTAGCCAATGTAATATAGACTGGTGGCCACTGAATGGCAACCTTTCTGCCAAATAATCTTGAGCGGTGCAATAGACCCATGGAAGGCCGGCGGCCAGGGTTTGAGTTGGCGTGAGCTTTGATGGGTGGCAATCAAACCCTGGCAAGCAAGGATGGATGATCACCCGATGGATGATCACCGCGACTGGGCCTGCTGAGCTGAGCCACATGTCAATTACATATAATAGAAAAAAGAGTAAAACGCAACTTGCTCAAACTGTCCTCGGTCGATGACCTGAAGCACCCCTTGTATTAGCAGAGAAACAGAAACACATTACAGATCATAAACTAACGAATCAAATAAATGACAAACAGCAATAAATATTGATTTATATTTAATTCATTTTGGAAACTTCTACGATTCTCTAAGTAAAAAATAAAAAGTACGAGGCCTTTGACGCATCGTTTCAACGAATGATCCAACAAACCTGAAGTCTGTCTTCTTTCTGACAGGGGTAAATCAGCGGGAAAAATAGTTTACTCACCGAAAACGAGCTTTTAAACGGAATTTCGAGTGATGTTTTCGAGCGGAGGATGTTTGGGTAGTTGCTAGATGACGTCACGGAGAGTCGGCCGATGCTGTCACCTGACGGCTATCGAAGAAACTCATAAGCTTATCTTTACTTAAAATGATTTTTAGAATACATGTGGTCAAAATATGTAACAATCCTTTCTGAAAACGTTTAAATAATTTTTAAATTGAGTTTAAATGCATTGAAATCTTAATTACTGCCATCTAGCGGCGATTAATCAAACGAACGCGGAAGTAAAATTTTGATACTGTGACACGCACTTGTGACAGTGAGCTATTTTTGGATTTTCGTCGCGCGGTTCTCGTCGAATTCGCATGGATTTGTCGTCGTAAGTGACCCCGAACCGACTACAGCTATGGATAAGCTTTATACATATTTATTTAGCGTCGTATTCGTATTTCTACTCGTCACGGTGGCCGTGGCCGCTCCATCTGTGAAAAAACAGAACCCTAAGCCCGGCAGTGACACTAGCGTCGATAATAATGATGCTAAAAAAACTGATGACGCCAAAAAAGCGCAACCGAATAAAATATCGCCACCGCCATCGTCTACTCCGTCTACTTCAGTGAATAAAACAAAATGTGTGGGAAATAATGGAACCGATTGCGTAACGACGTCGTCGAAATCGAGATCATTCGGGGATATGTTTAACCAAAATAAAGGAATGTTATTGCGGACTATGTACGTCCTAATCGGAATTACAGCCGTCGTTATTTTGTGTTTCGCCGTGAAGACTATTAGGTAAGAATAATATCTTTTCCAGTGCTGACTAATTGATGCTAACAGAAAGTGCTGGAGATAATTTTGAAAAATTCTGTCCCAGTTTGTTGAATGACGCGGTATACCTGATAAAGGTCTTAATGGGATCAGAAAGGACAATGAGTCGACCTAAATCATCATTTTTCAATCCATTAGAAACTGTATTGAAGGATATCCAAAAAGTCTTCATTGAAAGGGGTTGAATGAAGAGAAGTGATTCCATGATTTGAAAGTTTAACACTATGTTTCCATGCCTACGTACCGAACTTCAGTTGGTAGGCATGGAGACATATTGTTAAACTTTCAAATCATGGAGTCTCTTTTCTCTCAGGAACCCCTCTCACCGCAGACTTTTTGGATATCCTTCTAGGCTATACAGTTTAAAGTGGATTAAAAAACGATATTTTAGGTCAGCTGCCAATGCATTCTGGCCCTAATAAGACTTTTATCAGGTATGTACTACCAAAACTGACTGAGTTAGGCAACCAGGAATGCTCTCAAGTCAGGTTGAAATCGACATTAGCAAAGTTCATCACCGGTGTAGATGTACTGAAAGGGTTAATTTGATAGTGAGGATCTCTGGTTTGCTAATGGTGAGTCGTCTGCCATGACTATGCCACTAGGCCTATCTGCTCTTCAAGGAGGGGTGGCACCCCTAAAATAGGGCATAGGCCTATCATATAATTAGAAGTGCACACTGAAAAAGCTAATTGGAAAACATTAGGCCTAACTCAATTTTGAAAATAGTGAACAATGCGCGGCCCCTGGATGTGCCCTTGCCTATTACGCTACATATTTTGATTTAATTCAAACATCACTTTGACAACTAGCCTATACCATGCCATGACGAGAGACAAGTCAATTCTTCGTTTTCTTCTAACCCTCTCTTCATCATGCTGAAGATTCTCAGAACTGTCCAAGACTTTCATGTTAGATCAACGCATCGGAGAAAGAACACCGACATGTCCCGGAATCAAACCTTCCACCTCACATCTTCCTCCGGCAGGGATTCAAACCTGATGGCATCGACATTGCCACGGTTCAAAATCCCGTTTTATTTTAGCCCGGTTTTCCCATTTATAGTTCTTCCGTGAAATTTACCTCAGCGATTATACAAGCAATCTGATTGGTGCCGCAAGTACCTAGTCTATAATGGCAGGGCTTCGTGCCGTGGCTAAATATAGCGATGCCATCAGGTTCAAACCCCTGCCAAGGTAGGATGACCACCTCTCAATTAGGCATGTGTAAAACACCTTATCCATCAAGAATATCAAGGGCATCTCTTTGGTTGAAATCCTGTTCAAAGATGATTGAAAATAAACTAATTCTAACTTTCTAATGGTAAGTCACATCAGCCGATCTTGTTGTAATGTGTGCCTCCAGTCAGGCTACTGGACTGTTAGCTTTTAATAGGAGGGCTTTGTTAGGGAATTGTGAAATTAGTAGTATTTGACGTTTTGTGATAAACTGACCAAATATAAGATTTCAAGCATTTCTCTCCCTCGGCCAGAGTTTTTCCCCTTAGAAATATTTACAACGAATATTCTGTGAAGAAAATAGGTGAAGCCATCCCCAAATAATGGTCTGTTTGCCGTAACCCGACTGACCGGACTTCGAAGGTACTGCATGGAAACTTTTTTTTGGGATTCATTGAAATAGATTTTATTTTTGATATTGTTTCCATACAAAAAAGGTGATAAATTTGTTTTTTGCCCTAAAATTTTGCCAAAAAAAAATTTCCTCCTACCTACCGACTCATCCGGAAAACTTTTGAGTCGATGTTACGGCAAACAGACAATTATTTTGGGATGGCCTGATTCTGATATTGCCGAGTAGATAGAATGCGGGTGTATGTTTGTTTTACTGTCAGTTCTATACTACCAGCATGGTCATTAAGTAATTGTGTAGCCTAGTTTTGAAATTATTATGTTGTCATCATATTCACGAAAGTAGTCGCAACACTTTCGCATCATTAGGATCCCCAAAAGATATTCTTATGCCATTATCTAACTCGCGTGATTAGGCCTAGTTAGCTTGCAAGGTTGTATGAACTCTTGTCAATGGATTAACATTGTTGCTTCTTTTTCTCTCATTTCTATCATGTTGAAATTAATTGTTGTTAAAATTGACCTAAGTTCATTTCTCTGGTAATAAAAAATCTAGATCTATATCATATGCGCATGGGACATATACCAAATTAAAATCTTTTAGTGACTGTTTTAAGTTTACAATAAACATATCGGCATATAAAGTGTCAATAAATCAATCATAATACAAATATTGGGGCACCACAGACTGACGACCTATAGCTGGGATACACCACATATACCAGGGCAACCACCAGCAACATATGCTTAAAAAACAGGAGAGGATATCGATACTCGTGTTCAATTTCTTCCACCTTTCCGTTAAATGAAAGAATTTGATTGCTTTATCCAGAGAATATCCTTAATAACCCTTTGTAGGCCTACCCCAAAGTTGGACTCGACCTGCCTCCATTACGAGTTCCTTGTTTTCTATTAGGCTATGTGTTTGTGGTTTTAGCTCTGTTAATGGTTGGTCGATCTTGATGAAACGATGTTAGTGCGGGGGTCTAATGGGGAACAGGCACTCCAGCTATCCCGTCAGATGGCGCCACTGAGTTATCAGAAAGCACTCGATCAAAATTAGTTCATTTTCAAGTAACTTTGATCTCAATTTTTGGTCTTTCCAATCGGAAAATTGGGCAAATCACGCAATAAACTCTGATTAGTCTTTAGAGTTCATGTGCCACAATTTGCATGTATCATAGAATTTGATGAATTATTGTTAGATTTTAATTGAGTTTGAGAAGAAATCCAGCGATGACGTCGTATTGTACACTAGCGAACCTGGCGGATTATGGTGGAATTCCGCTTACCACAGTAGTGTGCCGGTACCCCGTTGTGCTGTGCAAAGAATGGGCCAATGCGCCACCTAGCGGCAGAACTAGGCACTGAAAACTCTTTTTTTCAGCAACATGGCTAATTGCTCAGGAACGGGGTCGAAGTTCAAAAAGTTGTTTTGATAAAATTTAGCTTGACCCTAGATACAAATTTTCCAAAATGCAGTGGTAACTAATGCATTGGAATTTTGAAGTTGCTTCATGCACACGCCAGTGACTACCAATTCGAGCCTGAGCCCGACAACCGTTGTCGCATATGGCGCTTGTTTTCCTATAGATTTCTGCCTGCTATTCCAGTCCGGTAATATCATGTTTCGAGTATGTCATATACTCATGTTTAAACGCATGCTGTGCGTATGTGTGCACCTGTAGCAGATATTGTTGTCGCTGGATATTATTGTGTCAAAAAGGACTAGAAAACGTAACAAGTATCCGACTATCGTTGATTTGCCGGGGGAAAAAACCAGATGGTACCCCTCATGAAATAATTTACATTCGTTGTATAGAAAATGCTTTTGCAGCATATTATTTTCATCGCTTTTACTAAATCATGGCAACATAGGACATTCCCCTAATTGTAAAACGGGGGTAGCCATATGATTGCAACCTAATCCGAAACCATAGAAATATAAACTATAGGGGAAGACTGACTTCTGTGCAAATAAGCGCAATGATGAAATTCTGGAACGCATGCACATATTGGAAGCAATTTCAGCTAATTGCCGATTTTGACAGGTTCTGATATGTTACCGCGTCAAATTTGCTTTGATTTCTTCAAAAACGTATTCAAAGAAAAAAAACATCTTTCGCCGCTGCAGTCACTTTGCTTCCAACACCACTGGAGCGCCCTCTAGGGTTGTTGCAATAAACAATAGATTCTGGGTAAAATATTTTCTCCACAAGCATTAAGGTTGGGGTTTTTCGAGATTTGATTAAGTTTTAAAAAAATTCATGTAAATGAGCCGGTATTCCCTTCAGCGAAACAGCGAATCCAAACACAAAAATGCATTTCAAAGGTAATAGATGCTTAAAACTCTTTCAGTGCTGACTAATTTATTAATGCCCGAAAGTGCTAGGGGTAATTTGAAAGTTTAAAGAACCTTCCATCCCAGCGTGCTGAATAACGGGCAAACCGCTTTAGCGCGTCTGTTTGACAGGTGCTGCTATCTCTCAATAGCGATAGAGAATAATTATTAATAGTCTGTACACAGCGATGCGGTGTATTAGCAAAGCTCATCGATGATTCATACACCGCACTGTGGTGTAGACGCGCTGAAAGGGTTGATAGTTGTGATTTGGCGGTGAGACGCGGGTGCGTTTTTTCATATCCCTAATCTCCACGTCCCTATTAGGTACCGGTAGTTAAGTCGCTCGACAGTTTGTAACGACGATGTTGTCGCTTTTCTCGTAACAGGTTAAGACGGCGTCGAAGCAAAACGAAGAAGTACGGCGTGATATCCACTCCCGGTCACGATAATATGGAGATGACGCCTTTAGACCAGGACGACGACGACGAGGACATGACCGTGTTCGAGTTGAATAACGGCCACATGCGAAAATAGCACGGTAAGTTTTTTAGGACGGAAGTCAATCACCGCTAATTCACGTGTAGCGATGCATAGGCAATAGGGATAACAGTACCGATGTGTTTAGAAGTAAGCTCGGGGACTGAAGTGTTCGGTTAAGTTCGACGGAGTGAGTGAAAATCAAAGCAGATCGTACTGTACGCCTATGTCTTTTCGAACGGTTAGTTGTTGGAAAAAATAATTTGAGCGCAAGGGAAATCAAAATTTTGCGCAGTTTCCAAAGAATGGATATACCGCATTTACCGCGACTCATAAAACATCCCCCATTTATGTTATGTTAAAACTCAATCGTTTTATTTATAACGATTTAATTTCTATAACGCCATTTTCACCGTTATGCGACGTTCAACAGTGCTGCCAATACTGGTAGTTGGTATTATTACCCCTATCCTAGGCTAGCCGCAAATACGCGCAGACGATCTGGCCGAAACCATATTCGGTCTGTATCCGGCCGGAGTCAAATCTGGCCCATGTCTAATAAGATGGCTTGTTCACACGTAAACCAACAAAGCGAAGTGAGTCACTTCCGGAACTAGTTGCAATTCATACGCAATAATTTGACCCGTGCGAAAATTTGGCCCAGAACAAAAATGCTTGTGCAAATACGGTTTACTGTAACCATGCATCGGTCATCTCTCCGTGGGGCGGTGTAACACATGAGCAACTAATAAGCGCTCAGGATTCATCTATTAGGCCAGGTACCCATTATCTCCTGGGTGGGGAGAGGCAATGATGATAAAGTGTCTTGTGCGGGGATACTACGGGTTTCGAACCTACGACCTGGCTTCGCGGATTCAAACGCTCTAACCATTCGGCCGCACCGCTTTACAAGACTCGACTAGTACAAACTTCATCATAGACTGAACCCAGCCCGATGTATGTGCTACATATTTATTATCATTGATTCCAATCAATTCGTATTGTAGGCAACATTAAATGACTGGACAAACTAGGGTGTAAAATTTTCGGCAGGACGTTTCGGGGACCTTTTCATAAAAACTCTCGAATGTTTCATCCACGTTATTCAGATTGTATTACAGCGGACTATAGCTGAGTAATGATCTTTGAAATGGCCCCCGGGTCCTGTTTATCATGTAAACATCTCGTAAATCTTACGAAATCTATACCGACATGAATTTGATTTCAACTGAAATTGTCTCTCGTCGTCCCTCGGACCTGAATTAATAATATCTATTTCTTCATATTCTCCTCGGATGAATTGATCGTCGCATTCATTCCGCTCGAGACGTCTCGAAGTGCCGATCATCTCCGGTTTATCAACCGTCGCCGTGGAATCCTTCTTCGAATTCTAGACCGATATCTCGAGGAATCGCTTCGAATCCTATACCTCTAGTGGTAGGCCTACGCCTAACGTTTGTTTATTCAATTCATTTTTACAGTCAAACCTGGAAACATCGTGCTTACAATATAGCACTGTCTAACTGACAAGGGTGCTTGGTTTGTCTTTCTCAGTTAGCAACCATTAAACTAGCATCACCTCCCTCTCTCTCCCTCTCCTCTCTATCCAACTAGCATCGCCTCCCTCCCTCTCTCTCCCTCTCCTCTATCCAACTAGCATCGCCTCCCTCCCTCTCTCTCCCTCCCTCTTCTCTCCCTCTCCCCTCTCTATCCAACTAGCATTGCCTCCCTCTTCTCTCTCTTCCTCCCTCTTCTCTCTCTTCCTCCCTCTTCTCTCTTCCTCCTCTCTCTCTCTCTCTCTCTCTCTCTCTCTCTCTCCCTCTCTCCCCTCTCTCTCTCTTCTCTCTATCCAACTAGAATCGCCTCCATCCCTCTTCTCCCTCCCTCTCCCCCTCTCCCTCCCCCACTCGGAATTTGGTCGTTTTCACCAAATGGGCATATAATCCAATCAAATTTACAGCACATACCGTATAAAAACGATACAATTTAGTATTCGAGTAATTTCGAGTAATTCGTCGCAATGATCGCTGTGAAGGACATTATAACGAGAGAACGAAAATCTGTGGCACTCAGATAATCATATAATATGTGCTGTGATGAAAAACTACTTCGGTTGCTATCAGTGATTCTTTGATGAATGTAAATAGGCTTACCCCATTATGTCCTGCATCGTCGGGGCTATTATTGATAGTTACGTCCATAAAATTTGAAATGCGAATCTCCCATCGTTGATCGATGATGTCGGATTGACGGCAGAATTCGGTACAGGTTTCGATGACAGATACAAGTTTTGTGTGATAGAGTTTGTTATGTTTAGTAGGGTTTTAACAGTGTAACCCTAGTGGGTCTTAAGAGACGGCCAAGTTAGCAGAGCTTAGTCCATGTATGTGTCTTGACAGCCAACAACAGATGTGGTTTCGAACCAGGGACCTCTTGGTTCCCAGTCCTCCACTAAACCATCTGAGTTAATGGCACAGGACTTGTCGTGTGGATCTGTCTGATCCTCGCAGGTAACCCATCCACCCTTTTGAAAGCCTATCATCCCTAGTGGGGGAGCGATATCTTGTTTTAGTCAGCGGGTGCCGTTTGCTGTCTCGCTTGAGGCCTCGTTAGCGTGATATAGCCTGCAATTCTCAATGGATTTCCATGAACCTTGGTCTGAGGATTGGGCCAGGTGTAATGTCCACCCCTATTGAAAATGGAGGTTATCGACTGTCTGATATGGTCATCAGGGCGGCCATATTGAATTTCATGTAAAGGCGATACAGCCAGGGCGAACTTCGGTTTTCGAAGTTATACGACTAGTGGTTTGAACTAATAACCGAACGCTTTATTTCGGTCGTAACGCCATCTTTCACAAAGTCGGCCATCTTGAAACTAGGTCCAAACTACAGCAACCATGCTCAATCATGTGAGTAATAGGGATAATAGGCTTTCATACCAAAGGTCGAAGGGTCGAGCTCGTAAAAAAATGAAAATAATAATTTACAGTTGAATTAGTCGCGCACACTCCTAATTCAACTGTAAATTATTATTATTTTCATTTTTTTACTCACTCACCCCTTCAACCTTTGATACGAAAGCCTATTATCCCTATTACTCTTAAAATATTCACATAAATGAATAACATTTAAATCATTGAACTTCTAAAATCAATTTTAATAAAAAATATAGTATTAAAATGGAAGCAAATAAATACTACTGCCCAACATGTAAGATAAGTATAGATAAATCCCAAAAAGCAAGACACAATAAAACTATAACACATTTAGAGAATAAATTGAAACTAGAATATTTACAGTTATATTCAGAACAGTTAACAAAAGGAAAGAAATTTATTGAATTATGGAATAATGATCCAAATAATGAACAATACGTTGAGGAATTTATTATCAAGGAATCGAAAGAACTTATCAAAGCAACGAAGAATGAAAAAGGATGATGTTGGTCGAAGAAATAGAAGAGGATTATAAATTATTAACCAATTTAGTAAAAAAATACGTATAATAAATGGAACCAGAACAACCACAAACTATCAATATTACAAATAACACTGGCGTTATAAACATATATTACAAGAAATGTTCTAAATGTGAATTAGATAAATCATTAACAGAATTTAGTAAGCGTAAGATTAGCAAAGATGGTTTTCAATATTGCTGTAAAACTTGTACTAAACTATATACCAAACAATACCGAGAAGATAATAGAGAATCTTATAATGATTATATGACAGAATATATGAGAGAAAGATATCAAACAGATCTTAATTTTAGATTGAAACAATGTTTACGGTCTAGATTAACACAATTATTCAACAAAGAAACACATTCAGAAACATTATCTAATTTATTGGGTTGTTCAGATGAATTTCTCAAATCATGGATTATATTTCAATTCGATGATAAAATGAATATAGATAATTATGGGGATTATTACCATATTGATCACGTGTTACCAATATCTAAATTTAACATGAATGATGAATACAATAAAAAACTTATTTGGAATTGGAAAAATTTAAGACCTTTAGAAAAGAAAGAAAATCAAACCAAATCTAATAAACTAGATTTACAGTTATATTCAGAACAGTTAACAAAAGCAAAGAAATTTATTGATCAATGGAATAATAATCCAAATAATGAACGATACGTTGAGGAATTTGATATCAAGGATCCGAAATGACTTATCTGGACAGTTATAACTACTGCTCCTAATAGATAAACAAAAGTAGTGAGATATCAAATCCTAATTTAAATAAAAAGTATTTAAAAAACAATAACTTCAACTAGCTATCGAATTCTATTATATTTTTAATATTTTCTTTTCAAAAAGAGAATACTTTATATTTTGAATAGATCCGAATAGAAATTCTTTAAATTCAAATAGCTAGTATCAGTAGTCAATACTAGAATTCTTTAGCTTTAACTAGCTAGTATCATTTTATAATACTTATAATACTATTCTTATTAAATTTCTCTAATATAAATGTCAAAGAAATCTAATAAGAATAGTATTGATATTGAAAAAACATTAGATGATTTAGGTATTAGTGATAATAAGGATACAGTTGTTTCTAATTCTATTCAAGTTAATAACAATATAGATTATGAATACTATTTATATTGTAAGCATCATCTTGAATTATTAATTGCTGGCGGGAAATCTAAGGACTTCTTAGGAAAAATAATAACTTTTCAAGAACTAGACTCTATGAAACCCGATAAAGTAATAAAATATTTTAAGATTTATGAAGAAGCAAGATTAGCTAGAATAAATGATTCTATTTCAGATGGTATTGTCAAATGTTATTCAAAATTATGTAACCAGTTAATACCAATTGATGATGAAAATAAATTATATAATGATTTGAAAAATGATTATTTAGTTATGACTGAATTACAAAAATGGGTTGGTTATGCTTCATTTCAATTAGGATCGGTTATGACATTGATTTCTACTGGAGTTATAACATTTTCGAACATCAAACCTATGGAATATAAATCAGGTAAGAACGAAACAGATGTACTACAACCAAACGTCGAAACAGAAAATGAATCAGAACAAAAATTAACTAAAATAAATGAGTGATGGAGTTAAGAAAAAGGCTAGATCAGAGAAACAAATTAAATGGGCAAGAGAATTAGGTAAAAGATCATCAGAATTAAAAAAAGCTAAGAAAAAGAAATTAACTGATATAAATGAATCACCTGGTATTGATTCAAATAATAATCCATCTGATTCTTCTAATGTTGGAAGTAATAATAAATTATATATTACAATTGGGTTAATCACAATTATTATATTATCCGGTGTAATATATAAATCAAAATTCAAATCTGATGATAAAGATGATTCCAATGATGATAAACCTATTATACCAGAAAATAAATCAAATGAAAATAAATCTAAAATATTATTAATGGATTAAAATATAATGAAAAAAGAACAATATTTAAGAGAGTTATATTATAACCCAGAAAGTGAAGTATCATATTCTAACGTTTCAGAATTATGGAATAAAATTAAATCTGATAATAGTGATATAAAATATGGTGAATTAAAATCATGGTTACAAAATCAACCCACATATCAAATTCATAAAAAGATGGATAAAAAATATTTAACAAGAAAAGTTATGGTTTCATATATTGACCAACAATGGCAAGCTGATTTAATTGACATGAAAAACTTAGAAGAATACAATAAAGGATATTTTTGGATACTAAATGTTATAGACATATTCAGTAGATACGCATGGTCAATTCCAATCAAAAATAAAACTGGAATAGAAGTTACAAATTCTTTCAAATTAATATTTAAAGAAGTTATTCCAGATAAAATACAATTTGATGAAGGTAAGGAATTTTATAACAAACATTTTAAAAAACTATTAACTGATAACGATGTAGAATATTTTTCAACACATTCAGATAAAAAAGCATCTGTTATAGAAAGATTTAATAAAACATTGAAAACTAGAATGTGGAAATATTTTACTGCTAATGAAACATATAAATATATCGATGTGTTAGATGATTTAGTTAAAGGTTATAATAATTCTAAACATAGTTCTATAAATATGAAACCTATACAAGCTAGAAAAGAAGATAATTCAGAAATAGTTTGGAATAATTTATATGGCGCATTTGTTACACACGATTTTGGAGAACCTAAATTTAAAATAGGACAACATGTTAGAATATCTAAATATCGAAAAACATTTTATAAAGGTTATACCCCTAATTTTACTGAAGAAATATTTAAAATTAAAAAGATAATATTAACTAAACCATTTGTTTATAAACTAGAAGATCTAAAAGATGAAGAAATATTAGGTTATTTTTATGAACAAGAATTATCATTAGTACCAAATCCAGATGAAATAGAATACAAAATAGAAAAAGTATTGAAAACAAAAACTCTTAAAGGAAAAAAGTATTCTTTGGTGAAATATAAAGGATATGATGATAAATTTAATGAATGGATTTTATCTAGTAAAATTAAAAGAATAAATGAATAAAGATTTATTTATATTTGAACCACATAATATGTTAGTTACTGGAGTTACAAATTGTGGTAAAACACACTTCATATTATATTTATTAGAAACTATTTATAAGAATCATTTTGATAATATAATATTATTCTGTCCTACTTATGAAATGAATGAAACGTATAATAGAGATATAGTTAAGATAAAAAAGTTTATTATATTAGATCCTAAAACAGTAAAAGAAAATTTAGATAATTGTATTAAAATTGCATTAGATATTTATAAAGGATCAAATACATTATTCATTATAGATGATTGCGCAAATTTACATGATTCTAAAATTAGAGAAAGTGAGTTATGTTATTTAGCTTTCTCTGGTAGACATTTTGGGATAACAACATGGGTTTTAAATCAGAAATATAATTCAATTGTTAAAGACTTTAGAGAGAATATAAGATTTCTAGTTTTATTTTATAATAAAGATAAAAAATCTATGCAACAATCATTGGAAGAAAATCAAATTATACCTACTGAATTACATGATGAATATATGAATAAATTAAAGAATAATAAAGGTTCCAAATTACTTATGAGATTACAATTTCCATATGAATATAAATTTATAAAATAAAATCCTAATTCAAAATATTATAGAATTCACTGTATACTAATGGATGAGTGGATGAATTGGATGAATTGGATGAATTGGAAGAGTGGATGAATGGAAGAGTGTAATAATATATAATTTACATATGTTTTTTATTTTTAAAACAGTAAGAGTTTGATTTGAAGATGTCATATAATAATAAATATATTTTTATAAAATAATAAAATGACAGATAATAAATGTCATATAATAATAAATATATTTTTATAAAATGATAAATAATAAAATGATAAATAATAAAATGATAAATAATAAATATATTTTTATAAAATAATAAATAATAAAATGATAAATAATAAATGTCATATAATAATAAATATATATTGTGTTAAATTTAATAAAGAATAAAAATATTATATTTATACTCATACTATTCTTCCAATTTATGTGTTAAAAAGTAAAATATATATATTATTACACTCTTCCACTCTTCCACTCTTCCAATTCTTCCAACTCATCCAACTCATCCATTCATCCATCAATATACAGTGAATTCTATAATCTTTTTAATTTTCATTTTCATATTTTTCTTTAAGCTTATTGTATTCTAAATATATATCCCTTTGCATTTTCATTGGTATAATTCCTGAACGATTCCCGAGTTTATATTTCCTAAATGTTTCTCTTGAAAATATTTTTGGAATATAATTTTCGATTTCAGTTTTAGATGGATGTTTATTTAAAAATTCTCTAAAATCATCATATTTAAGTTCAAATAAGTTCATTGCATAAGTAACATTTGGTTTAAAGTTATCTAACTTTTTCAATATGGTAACTATATCATTACTCAAGAAATAATCTATAAATGTTTTTCTATACCACCGATAATCTAATATATTCTTATTATTAAATTTTGGATTTATAACTGTTGGATCTTCTATTACATTATCTGTACCAATATGTTTAATTGAGTATTTATGATTCAATTGTTTATCATATATTACATATTCTTTACATTTTTCACACCAAGATTTAAATACTTTTATTGCATGGGCTGAATCATTTCCACTTTTTGTTTTTAATTTATAATGTTTTGCCCAATTAGCCTTTGTTATACATTCATTACAGAAAGCACAATAATTCTGATCCTCTTTACATTTATCTTTATATATATTGGCATATGTTTTTACTAATTGTAAAATATGTTCATCTTTTTTGATGTGTAATAAATAATCATTATAATTATCAAAATCTTCTTCACAATACATACATCTGATGTTATCTTTTGGTTGAACATTTGATTTTTCTATTTTTGTTTCAATCTTATGTTCTATTTTAGGTTCAATATTATCGTCATTCGATGTAGAAGGTATAACATTATCTTCTATTTTAGGTTCAATATTATCTTCTATTTTTATATCAATATTATCTTTTATTTTAGGTTCAATATTATCTTCTATTTTTATATCAATATTATTATTACGTTTAATTAAATATTCTTTGTATTGATTTAATTCATTTAATAAAAATGTTCCAATATATTCATTTATTCTTTTATAAGGTATTACATAATACAAATCATCATTGATTTCTTTATCAGCTTTGATTCTTTCATATACTTTACCTTCCATTTATTATATACATTTTTATTAAAGTTAAAATTCTAATACATAACACTATCTAATTGTGAATTTACAATATTTAATTGCGCGTCAGATATAATATAAATGTGCATTTTAAAATTTTTGATTCCCTTTTTCTTTGTCATGAATAATTGTATTCCATCTTTAGTGTTCTGTAGTTTTTTCCCAGAACCATGTAATAAGTTATCTTCAGTTGTTCTAAAATCTAACCATAATGCATATTTATTACCGGTATAATAATCAATTTGATTAATGTTACAATTTTCAAATGATTTTACTTTTTCATTCATAAAATGTTTTTTAATTTCTACCCATTGATCTATCATTCTCATTCCTTGACAAAATATTTTATTCGCTATACCTTCAATAGTTATTTCTACTTTTGTTATTTCAGGATTATAATAATTGTCAACATTTATTGCGCCATTAGTATACGTTCCAATAGTAAAAAATATTAATATGCCTTTAATAGATCTTCTAGGAAAGTTAATATTCTCATTTATTATTTCATCATTTGCATTAATAGTTACAGTTTTAAATTTATCAATATAATCATATAATAATGAAAACCCTTGATTGTATTGAGTTTGAATTATACTTGAAATATTTTCATCAGTTACTGTATCATATTCTAAACATATATTCGATAATTTATAACTCATATCTTTATTAACGCTAGATAATACAATTTCATTTACAGGAGCAAATGTTATCTCAAATATAATATCTTCTTGAATTGCGTATTTATATAAAGGTGCATTATTATTTATCAATTCAAAGTCTAATGGAATTTTATATTTGCTTCCATATATACTTTTTATCAATTTATCTACATCATTTGTTAATATTGCGCTATTAGCTTCTGATCTTAATTTATTTTGGTTTTCTGATTGGATGCCTTGAAATATCATATTATTTCTATTTTCTTTAGTTAACCATAAATCTTTATAATGCATAAATAAATTATAATCATCTAATGAGAAAACTGTTTCTGGACCAATCTTTATTGTTAACTTTTTAATCAAATATCTCCCAACATTATCAACGACATAATTATTATTATTACCGATTACTTTTATATCAGCTGATAAATAAATACTATTTGGAACATAAAAAGTATTTTGTGTTAATCTAGGAATTCTAACGTATAAAGTTTCATCGGGATTAATATTTGAAGGGTTATGAGTAATTATATGATGTGATCTTTCTGCTTTAATAGCGTTAGATATTCTAGAAATCTTCGAAGGACTTATATAAATCCCACTCATTTATTTAACAAAAAAAATTAATTATTTATTTTTTATCATGTTTACTAAACCAAAAATAATAGCACTTACAACCGTAATTAAAAATAAAATAATATGTTCAGCAGCAAAGTTAATAATGTTTCCTGCAGATTTCAATATAAAACCAACAATTGAAGCAATAACTCCTGGCAATGCTGCAGCAGATTTTTTAGATAGTTCCCATAAATATTTTGCTAATTTCTTTAAACCATCTTTAACTTTATCTTGTATAGAATTATTGCCTGGAGGTTTATCTGGTTTATTTGGAGTGGGAGTAGGAGTAGATTTCAAAGCATTTGATATAGCTAAACCTATTGTTGTAAATACCATAGTTACAGCTGTTAGAATTGAAAGAATTGTTATTCCTTCAAACTTAAATAATAATTTTATTCTATCTTTTAGTGATATGTCAGAATTTGGTTTTAGTATTAACTCTTTAACAACAACTTTTAATCTATTAATACAATAATCATATGATTTTAATAATAATTTCATTTTTTCTTTCTGAAATTCTATGTTATATTTTAAATCATCAATTTCTTTTTCTAAATATGCATTTCTTTTTTTAAATTCAATTTCTTCAATAACTTTAAATTCTCTATCTAATTTTAATTGTTCTAATTCTTTTCTGGTGTCAAATAATTTATTTTCTAAAGGTTTAATTTTATTATATCTAATATGTTTTTCGCGAGCAATTTTATCGGCTTCATTTCGTATACCTATTATTTCTCTAATTGTTTTTTTAGAAAACATACTTAAAGCTTCTATTTCTTGATCTGTTGCATCAAGTAATCCATTCGGTAAAAGTTTTTCAGTTTGAACTTCAGTGTTTGATTTAAGTTTACTAGTTTTGGAAGTTATATTCTGTTCAGAAGTTGTTTCTATTTCCGATTTCTTTTTGATTATTTTAAATAAGTCATTAATTCTTTGTTTAAATACTATTATATAATTATTTATTTCTTCTTGTGTTACATCAGTTATAACATCATTATTGATTTTCTTAATTCTATATGGTTCTAACTTAAGCAAAGTTGATTTCGCTAATATTTTAGTTAGTATTGTCGTTTGATTAGTGATATCAATATAATAATCAAAGGACAAATGATAATAATATTCACCATCTAAAAACTTTAAATCTTGTGCTAAAAGTCCGGCGCCTTCGGCATTTATATTATATTCAGATTTTTCAAAATCATATTGAATCTTACTTAAAAATCTAATATTTTCTAAATTTTTTATTTCTAAATCTGGGTCTAAATTTTCAGGATTTATTCTCGATCTAGTTCTTCTATCAAATTCATCTGTTGATGGGACTTTATAACCTCTATCTGCTAAATTAGAATTATATGCTGATTCATTATTATCATTAAAACTTGTTTCACTTAAATCAGGTGGTTGTTCTTCAGTTATGCTGGGTTTATCAAAAGTATCCATTCCAATATTTTCTACACCTTCTGCCATTTACATAATAAAAAAATTAAAATTTAAAATATAATATTCCTCCGATTACAATTCCTATACAAGTTATAGCTAATTTAGTATTTTCATGGGATTTATTATCATCATTTAGTTTAATTATATCATGTTGAATTTTATCAGTTTTAATATTTTCTGATGTATTGTAATCTTTTATTTTAGAATCATTAACCAATTTAATATTATTAGTTTTAGTTTCTGTTGATTGAATATGTTTTTTATTTTTTTCACCTTCCATTAATTTTGGAGCAGTAATAATCTTTTTATTTATATCATTTAATCCAAATGAATTATTTATTGTTGCAGTTTTAATTAGATTATTATAACCAATTATATTTCCCATCTTTAATACTAAATCATTAGAAATAATTAATAGATTAGGGCCTATACAATAATTAAGTCTTACATGAGATTTATCTAAATAATTTTGATATCTAATAATGTTTTCTGGAATCGATCTATTTTTATCATTATGAATTGAATCTTCAAATAAAACTTTAAATTGTTTTTGTGTATCGAATGATGTATTCAAATTTCCAATTATCGGTGATCTTGTTTCAACTTGTGATCCTAAAATACATATCAAATAAGTTCTAATAGATTGATTTATTCTTTGTATTCCAGCTTTAGTAAAACCTTCACTATTTTCTAAAATGAAATTAACCCAACCATTATTATTATCAATTTTATAATTATGATAAGCTCCAATTCTATGCATATAATCAATTCTTTTTATTTCATACTGTTCACCAACACCTTGCAATTTACCATGCGCTCTAAAATCGGAATTAATATTTATATTAAATTCATTACATATTTTATAAAACTTGGATATATTAATATTATTATCTAATTCTTTAAAATATTTAGACCCGGGTAAAGGACATTCTAATTCATTTAATATTATTCTGATTTGAAAATATGTGTGAAATCTAAATATTGTGTGAATTAATTTTAAATCAGAATACTTCAAATTTTTATCTAAGTTATTTAAATGATCATTCCAACTTATTCCACATCCTGTTGTTGCACAATAAATAGCAAAATCTAATTGGTTCTGCCAATACTTCATATTAGATTTTACTTTATATTTATGATATTCATCTCGAGTAAAAGTAACTTCATATGTATTAAATATATTTTCCATTTTAGAAATAAAAAACTGTGATTCATTAACATAAATTTCTAAATTAGTTAATGAATTTAAAACTATATTTTTATATGTAATATTTTTCTTAAAATCTATTGCCGGAATATTATATTTAATTGATTTATTATATTGGAAAGCTTTTGGAAACCCCATTTATATAATTAAAAAATTAATAATTAACTAATTCTTTTAATAATTTATCTTGTTCTTCAACTGTTATATGACCATTTAAACTTATTATATAATCTAGTGTGTTCTTTAATTTATTTATTTCTTTTATATTAGATTTTATTTTTTCTTTATTACTTTTTATATTTAATTTTGAACTTATACCAGTTAAAACACTTGAACTTAATCCTAACACACCAATTGATATAGCTAAAGGTGTTAATGGACTGAATATTGCTAGAAATGTTATTACAGAACTAATTGTAACCGAACCACTTATAATCAAATAATATATAATTTTACTTTTTAAATATTTTTTCTTTTTTATCTTTAAGTCACTTTCAAATTCTAATATTTGTTTTTCTAAATATGTTTTTAATTTAGTTTTATTTATATCATGAGGAATAATATCAATACTATCAACTTTATCTTCCATTTATTTAGAATAAAAATTACTAATTAGTAAATTTATAAGCAACAAATATAACAATAACAGTTCCACCTAAAATCCATATTATTTCATATTTCTGTTGTTCTTTACTTGGGGTATAATAATCTGATAATTTAGGTTTGTATAGATGTAATTTTTCTTTATTGGTTACCGCGTTATATAAACTCATAGCATCATCAACTGATTGAAAATCTCTATGTGAAATCTTCTGATCATATAATTCTTTATTGATGTAATCCATATAGTTTTGTCTCTTTTCTCTATATTCTTCTGCAGCTTTATTGTATTTCTCTAACGCTAAGTTATGTCTTCTTTGTTCTCCTAATGAACTATTTTTATCAATATGTTTAAATAAATAACCGCCACCAGTAAATGCTAAAGCGTTAACAATTGCTGATCCTATAATAGTTATAATTGCAGAAGCCATTTATTTAGCAAAAAAAATTATGCATTTATATGGGAGGAATATATTTTTGTTTTTCCAAATAATCAATAGTTAAATTAGATAAAGTAACTGCTAATGTTAACTTTAAAATATCATTGATATCAAATCTATCAACATTAACACTTCCCATTTTGAATACTTTTTTTAATACCATTGAATAACCAACAGTTCCAACTGATAGTAATGCGCCATTATATAATCCAGTTATTATCCACTTATTATCACTCATTTATTTATCAAAAAAATTACTATATTCAAAATATTTAGTTATCTTAGTGATTATTAATTCAACATTTATTTTATTACTAGTTTTATGATTATCATATATTTTGGATAATATGTTTTTAATATCATCGATGATAAAATCTTCATCTAATTCATAAAATCTTAAAGATTCGGTAATCTTTTCTATATTAAAAGTTTCTTTATCAATTGTTGTTTCATACTCAAATGTTGTTTCATTAGAAAATGCAATATTTTTGATATGTGTTATTACATCATAAATGTTAAATTTCATTTCTTTCTCACGTTTAAAATCAAACCCAAAACATATACTCGGTCCAACAGTTATATTCATTTATATAGGTGAAAAATTACTCTTTACATCTTATAACTAATTCATAAATTACAGGAAAGTTATTCAAATCAATTAAGTATCCATTATGATTTCTTATTTCTAATTTAAAATTATTAAATTGAGGAATACAAGGTTTGAAATCACATTCAGCTAAATTATAATTTATTTGCGTTCCAAATTGTTTAACATTTTTTAATGGTAAAATATTTAATATACTAGAATTACATGTTGTATCTTTAGTTGCTTCGAATGTTTTTGTTGGGTCAATTAAATTGCAATAAATATAAAAATGTGTAAAAGGTATTATATTTGAATTACCGTCTACGTTTCCTGTAACAGTTTGTGGTTTAATTCCTAACAGTTTAGCTAAAGGTTTCCTTACCATAAATGCATGTTTGTTTTCATCATCTAACTTTATTTTAATTTTATTAGAACTATCACTTTTTATAAATCTAATTGAAAATTTATCTTCACTTTTAAGTTTTAATCGTGCTCTCCGATTAATTTCTTGTGCTAATGTATCTAAATTATATAATCCTGGTTTTAAAATTAGTTGAAACCATTTATTTATATTTCTAATATGAATTAAAAAGTCTCTATGATCAAAACTTTTATCCGATATATTATGAAAAGAATTACATAAACTTATATTTACTAATTTTAAATCAACACAATTCTTGAATTCTCTATCTAATTGTACTAATAAATTATGTGATTTATAATTTGTAAGTTTTCTAGAATCAACAAATATTCTGTATTCTTTTAATTCTACCATTTATTTTACATATTTTCTTATTCGAAATCTATTTCATGGTGCCCTTTTTCATTCTTACCTTTGTATACGAAATAGAAATCTCCAGAACATAATTCTTCTAGATCTTCACTTGATAATCTATGAAATCTATCTGGTAAATAAGTTCTGAATTTATATGTATTTCCTTTTAATCCTTCATATTCTAAATGAATTACTAATTTATCTCCATATTTATTAGTAATTGTTTCAATGTTAGTAATTAAATATTTCTTGTGAATTGTTAATTCTGTTAACTTTTTAAATTTATAATCTACAGATTTGACGCTTGAAGTATCTTTAATTCTATCTAAGAATTCATTGTGTACTTGTTTACTCTCCATTTATTATACAAATTTTTATTGAAATTGATTAACACGTTAGAATCCTTTTCATGATTTCATTTTCTTTTGTTTCTTCTCTTTTGAATTTTATATATTCATCTAAATTGCAACCATAGGCGACTGTGTGGATTCCATCATCTAAAATATATCTTTTATCATCAAATGGGTTTAGACTTATCTTTTCAATTTCTTCAATATACATTTCATGATCTTCAGATCTTAAACATTTCATTTTATGTTTTCTAACTTCTTCATTAAATATACAATTGATGTAATCTTTGAAATGAATATTCTTTTCTACTACACTTTTAGTAATTCCTTTTAACTTTTTAGCTTCATGTTCTTTAGTTTTATATGAATACATTTTAGATCTAATACCAATAAACTCTATCATTTCTTCACCACCTAATTCATCCTTAAACTTCCCTGGAACTTTTTTATTATCATTGCTAAACAATTCATGATTTTTTGGATAATTACTAAAATCAAAATGGTGTTTTAATGTTTTTAAATCATCTGTTATGTTATCAGTTTTTATCTTTAATATATAACTGTCAGTATCAAAGTATAGAATTTCTATGTGTTTTTCTCCAAAATGGGGTTGTAATATGTTATAATAAAATTGATACATTAATAACTTTGAAATTTCTAGAACTGATGCACCAACATAAATAGGTTTATTGAACTTCATAGAAGTTCTTTTCATTTTAACTGCTGCTAAATTTTCATCAAATATTCTGTTACCTATAAACTTAGGATATGATTGTAAATGCCTAATTCTTTTACCATTACTAACTAACTCAATATCATTTCTATTTCTAATATTTTCACAAGTCTTACCATAGAATGCATTATTCATTAGTTTGAAGAAATCTTTTTCAAAATCAGTTTTAGATTTAGTTCTCTGTGTAGTATTAAAATCTATATATTTTTCTAACCATTTAGATTGACTGAATGAAATATATCTATGTACTTTTTTTAGAATCATTCCTTGATTCAAATAAAACTTCAACATTCTATAATGCACAACGTAATTATATTTATCTTCTTGAGTTACCATTAACTTTTCAGTATGAATATGATTATCGGGTTTAATTCTTTTTTGATAATTTGATAATTCTTCATGTTTAACAGTTTTATGTTCGGGACAATATGCTAGATTTCTAGATTTGAATTTAATATTTTCAGGGTATTCTAAATCTACAACAAAGAAGTAACCAGTATCTGAATCATCTGCAATATCTAGAATTCTTTTCTTCCAATCAAATTTATCATTATTTTCATTCTGTAAAACTTCAGTTATTTCAAACATCCCATAAGGTTGTGGTTCCATCATTGCCCAACCATAAAGATTATTTGCATCTATGTATAATAATTTATATCCAGGATTATCATTTACATTGAAATATCTATCACCCAATACACCTGAAACACCTCCTCTTATAGATTTTTCAAATAATAGTAATTGATCTATATTTGTTAACAAATCCATTTTTATATCTGTAAATTTTAATCCACAATCCCATGTTAATCCTGGTGATGAATAACAATGACAAGGATCAATGTTAAAATATTTTAGGTTTACATCTCTAAACCTTTCGAATATATCGGTTAATAATAATACATCTGATTTTAAATATAAATCTACTAATTGACCATGATTTTCTATTTTGAAATGATTCCAAATATTCAATGTTCTATTATAAACTTCATCTTTAACATATTCATTTTTTAATTCATCATAGAATTGTTCTTTTAATAATTCAGTTATATTAAAATCATTATGATTTTTATAGAAAGAATATGGAATCGCTCCTTTATATCTCATTAATTTAAAATCATCATAATTTGGGTAATATTCTTTTAATATCTTTAATTCATCATCAACTAATGATTTTGATAGATTATCTAATGAACTTGCTAGAAATCTATAAGAATCTATAAATCTTAGACAACCAAATTGGAATGATATATAATTCTCAGATGTTTTAGCTAACATTCTAAATTTATAAGTTGGTATTTTATCTTTTGATTTATTTGAATTTAATATTTCTATTTCATTATTAATTTCTTCTATTTTATGACATAACTGTTTGATAAATAAATGCGCGTCATATCCTGATAGATTATGAAATATAATGGGGACAAAATTTACTTTTTTGGCTTGCAAATTACAATTCTCATGTGCAGCGCCTCTAAACTTTCCATTCAAATGATCATGGTCTCTTACTTTTTTATCTTTATAATTAAATATCTTTTCACAATAATAACATTTATCTGCAAACTCAAATTCTTCTTTATCTTCTTCTGTCATTATAATTTCTTTATTTGTATTCAATAATTTACTAAATCTTATTTCATATTCAATTAATAAGTCACAAAAATAATAACATTTTCATTTCTATACTGATAATATTCACTTTCAATTAGTTCTGGATAATCAGATTTAATATATAACCCGAAAGCAGCAGCTGATTGATGAATCTTTTTAATAGTATTTGTTTTTGGTGGGTCTTCTGAATAATCACTTTCATTAGAATTTAATTTCTTTCTTTTATAATATATATCTTTTCTATCTTTATCTGTTAATTCTTTATTTAATGATTCAAAATCTCCATATATTACAAATGGTACTTTATTTTTGTAATCATATTTTTTGAATTCTAATATTTTATCCTTTTCATTTGGTAAAACTAATTTACAATAATCATGATTATCACATAGTTGTTTATGATTTAATAATGTACTTTCATTACTAAATCTATGTAAACATTTTCTACATAGATATATTTTATTATGGTGATCACTTTCTGTTCTAAAAAATAAATCTATTTGTTTAATCCACATATAATGATTCTCATAATATAATATATCTATAACATCGTTTGAATCATAATCTTTTGATAGGTATAAAGGTTCTAATGTATAATGTTTAATATTATTTCCTTTTGTATTTGGTAATTTAATTAAATCAAATACATTTATTTTAAGATTATTATCTCTTTCTATTTTGGGGATGTTTTTAATTCTAACAGGATACTTATCTATCTTATAATTATTTTCAAATGGTTTATAATGAGTTAATCTAAAACTATGTGTAATATCTTCTGTTGGATGTAAACAACTTATTATAGCCCATAGAAAACATTTATCATCTTCATTTTGTATATTTATTACAGCATTAGTTTTAAATGGTAGTTTAATATAACTTGTTCCATTTATACTATCATCTTTATAATATGATAAATTATTTTCATCAATTGGTTTTGATTTAGTTAACTTATTATATTTTGTGTTATAAACATGTAAAGTCATAAATATTATCTCATCAAATATTAAACCAGATCCTTCAAAATATTTTTCTTCTATTTTAGTTTTTATTTCATTATAACATTTTTCTAATTTATCATCTAAATGTTGTTTAGATATAATATGTTGTGAATGAGAATTTATATTATATATTGGTTTATCTTCAGATTTTATAAACTTTACTTTAGAAGATATACTAATTTTAGGATATTCAACATCTGTAATTATTTTTATTATTTCTTTCATATTTTCTAAATGTTTTTTATTTTCTTCTAATGTTTTACCTTTATGAAATTTAAACTCGATAGCTGCTGGACCAATATCACTTTTAAATGCTTCGGTTATCTCTATATCTTTTTTATTATCTAATGAATTAATATAATTTCTTACATCTTCCATGTATGGTCTTTTATTGTTTAATTTATTTTTTATTCTTTTAATTGTCTTCTGTTTCTTATCGTTATCATTATCAAAATAATCTTCACCTAAAATATCATTATTCTTATTTCTAATATGACTTATAGATTTTAAATGTTCTTTATAATATCTTTTATCACTGAATGATTGATTACATGTATCACATTTGTATGTTTCTTTTTCATTCTTTAATTCTTCTAATTTAGTTTCTAATATATCATCTTTATATTCTAATTTCAATTTATTCTCTAAATGTGTTATAGTTTTATTGTGTCTTGCTTTTTGGGATTTATCTATACTTATCTTACATGTTGGGCAGTAGTATTTATTTGCTTCCATTTTAATACTATATTTTTTATTAAAATTGATTTTAGAAGTTCAATGATTTAAATGTTATTCATTTATGTGAATATTTTAAGAGTAATAGGGATAATAGGCTTTCGTATCAAAGGTTGAAGGGGTGAGTGAGTAAAAAAATGAAAATAATAATAATTTACAGTTGAATTAGGAGTGTGCGCGACTAATTCAACTGTAAATTATTATTTTCATTTTTTTACGAGCTCGACCCTTCGACCTTTGGTATGAAAGCCTATTATCCCTATTACTCATGTGGTCGACAATTTCTGGACCGGTTTCACTTTAGTTCGACTATAGTCGACTAACTCCGAAAACCAAAGTACGCCCTGCAATCTGGAATGGTGTATCTTGAAAATCAATATGGTTCTTTCCTACATGATCCGACAACATGCCGTGCAATTTAAAATTATTCCATCGACTGGTTCAGCCAGAATCTTGTATACAAGGATGTTAGTTGAACAGCTATTTAGAGAACAACGTCATCTTCAACGTTGTACAGTAGGATTTTCTACCCTTTTGCCAGGTCAACTCCTGGTTATCCCAAAAATACCACATCAAATCTCATGTCATCATAGTGACCATCTAAACAATAGCCTCTTTTAAATTTCATGCAATTGGTTGTAAATGTATAAGTTCTGACTTTGTGTGGTGCGGTTGCCATTTTGGAACAGATGTTTGTCGTCGCTGGATTTGTACTATCGGCTTTTAGACAATAGGGTTGTGGCGGCCGTGTGTAACGTAGCAAATAAGGAAGTATAGATGTTCTGTAGCGCGGGGGGGTGGGGGGATGTCGGCCTATCACACGCGTATAGTTGTTCATCTTTTCCCGTATAACAATCCCGATGCTGATTGCGCGCTTCTCATTTTTAGCATATAGATTATTGTAAATGTCGCCTCTCAAGGGGAATCTATAACAATACGATGTAAGCTGATTACGAATACATCGCGCACAGCTGTAGTAAGCAGTATATTGAATATGGATCGAGAATTATATATAATGTATGATATTAGTGTACCCTGATGGTCAAATATCTGAAATAAAACTGGAAATTGCCGGGGCTTGATCCAGGGCCATAAAGAGAGAAGTACAATATCTACAGGGTCCCTACAACTTCTTGATTGACTTTTTACCCAAAAATGGCAGTTATTTGCAAAAAGGGCACTTTTCAAAAATAATGAATACATCTGTGATTTGTAAGCCTATTTGGGCTGGGCATCCACTTTTTATTATATGTTAACCCATTAGCACTCAAGCCGCCCATATCCGCCCCGGAACTTTTTTCGTATGCTGCACGAAAATGGTTGTAATGAGATTTGAACCCAATAGCTTATTATAAACTACACACCTAAGTCGTCGAAATACCAAACAGAAATCAACATCCTCCTATTTCAATTGCGAGTATGAACATGACACATCTGAGCGCTCACTTCAAATCCAAGTAACTTTGGGTGAATTTCGGGGGCCAATAGGACATGATTTTGGTGGCCTACCTCATCAATCTTACATGAAAGCCTTTACTATTTACTTCCAAATAACACAAACTTGTAATGCATGGAAATTATCAGCAAATGAGCTATTCAGTATCGTGATGAGCTTGGATTTTACCTTGAATTTTCTGAGGAGTAATTGACACTACATAGTGCAATTCCTGAGTGCTAATGGGTTAATGGAATTATATGTGTATGTCACATAGATAAATAAATGAACAAATATATTATTTGATGATTTCTCTTTTCAGATGTATAACCAAAAGAATTGTAAAATACGTAGGGTAGTTAGCGAATACAACAAGAGAATGGGTGTAAAGTATGTACATGTACATCGAATGATCGTATTAATAATAAAAACATCGAAGAAATCATCATCGCGGTGGTGGTATCAAACGTCGCGACTTTTTACCTCCGAAAGTATCCGACGACGGAATTCATCGACGTATAATAGAGACGTCACTCGTTGAATAGTTGTAACGAGGAAACAGTAAAATACATCGGGAAAAATTGCGGTTGAAACGTTGCGAATCGTGGCTATTTGCGATTGGACGTTGATGACGGCTGGTGGAGACGGATTGTTCATAGCTGAATTATACAATTAACGCAATGTGCCGCTGCCTGGCTTTACTATTAATATTATTATTGCCTCGGAGCTGATGAAGCCGAGTATGCGTTAAATGCGTATGTGTTTTCGACTAACTGCGCGCTGTTCGTTTTGAATCTGTCATTCGTTGGATGACCACTATAGCTGCGATCCCGCGAGCAGGGCTGCCAACGTCTGAAAAGTGCTATCGGTAACAAATTGAATATTTTTGTTAACGTGTCATTGACATATGAAAGAAAATGCTCCCATTAATTGGTAATCAACAGTAAGACCCTCATTAACATCTTTCATATTTCTGTATGCATCAAAGAAATCAAATCAGTATTTCTCATTATAAATTAGTAACAAATACTGAAAATCAGAAACTGTTGCCAGCTCTGCACTAGTGCTTTTTGGCCCGTGCCAGATTGGATCCGGGCCAACGGCGGTTCAAACAGGTGCCAAATGGGCCCTGTCTGTTAGAGATATAAGCCACGATCACACAAGCATATTTGGCATGACCAAAAACGTCAGATTACCCTTAGACGCAGACATCGCATGCCACTGCATCATTTTGATAGCATTTTAGTAAGAGTTAATGATTAGCGTGTGAACACCCTCTGTTATAAAGCACGGGGCTGTTCCGGGCCATTTTGACCCGCGCCGAATTGTGCCATGTGATCGCGGCTTTGCTTCATCGACCTCATTGTGCTCAATCATACATGCAAAATATCTTGACAAGAATGAATTTTCAATCGAGTTTCATCAAAAATTCATGAACTTTTGATATCATGTAAATGTATGCATGTATACCGCATTCTAGGTTCAGGTTCTGGTCTGTCTTTCTTAGAGATATTGTATATATTACTCTATGATTGAGAATTTTATGGCGTGTCATCTACAACTTTGCGTGATGATTTAATTTGAAGTACTCGAATTCCGTTCACATTACATCGTTTTCAATACGTATCGATCCATGTCGGAGTCGGATATAAATCCGGCCGGTGCATTTGAAAAATTTCGAAACGATTACAACCGCTGTCTATCAATTCGTCGATCAAAATGAAAGTGTCGCTCGGATGCAAATTATTTCTTTTTTCATTCGTCGAGATCGATATATCTCGCGCGCGAGAGACGACTTTTCGATTGATCGAATTTTAAATCTATCATCTGTACGAACAGCCTATCGAACGCGCGACGTAGTTAAACCCCGATCGGAATTTCGCGAAGTTTCGGCGCCAGATCGGAAAATCGAAAGCCGGATTTTACCGTTAGATCCGCTACGACAGAAGATGGATCGATCGTTACGCGTGCGTACGAAAGGATGCAGTTTCACAATCGGGATCATTGAGGATTAAGAAAGTTGATTACTAGCACCAGGTTCTTACACTGACTTTGTGATTTTAAGTTCATTCGAAATTAAGCCGAGTTAAAGCCCATCGCACAGGTCGCATGGAAACTTGAAAACAGAAACGTGTTTCTAAGCGTTTATTGTGCTGTGTTGGTTGATGAGAAACAGGAAACGCGGTTTTGGGAAAAACGTTTCTGAGATTAAACGTATTTGTTTCCCTGTGTCTTGTGCATGGGCTAACGAAACTGAAACAATTTCTATTAAAAGTTTTCTGCTGTTGGAAATCTTATGCGCTCTCTAACTAATCAAAATCGAGGTAACAGTACAGAAAGCACAAATACAGAAAATCCTGTTGATCTAGATCCTTGCCCAACTCAAGGGGCTGTGAGTAACTTCTCATCAGAAATTAATCAAGATATTGCCGATTTATAGATTTACTGCATTTCTGTTCCTGTATATGAAAACAATATTGTAGTCATTTGTATCCCCATTCATCATTAAGTTATTTGATATTTTAAAGTACTTTCTTTGTGAGATATAATGTGAGTAGCCAGCTGTAGCGCCATAAAGTTACATGTGAGTAGCCAGCTGTAGCGCCATTAAGTTACAACAAGCAAACTCTCTAAACGGGTTTAGGGTTTTTTCTCTATAAATTGTTTTCCCAATCCATGATTTGTGTTTGTCAATGTGTTCAAAATCAAATATATATACAGTCAACCCCTGATATACCGCCCGCATCAGTGCAAACGATTTTGCATATAGAGAGTATGGCGGTATATCGGGGGTGTTTTACTATGTATTTGTATAGGGATGTACAAAGAGACCTGGCAGTCTAATCGAATTGGCCCGGGTTGGTTTTTGTAGCTATCGTTTATCCTTAATTGATGTGTAAATATATGTTGACAAGTACAAAACATATATGAATATAATGTTGTAAATATATATATATGTATATATATATATATTATACGAAGTCCTTCCTATTAGATAATGATGACGATGATAATGATGATGATGTAAGGTGTAGTGTGTGCGCGTGATAAAAACTATCCCAAGATTATTTTGCGTAATGATGTGCAAAATGATTATCAGTTAGTTCACCAGTTTAATGTATCTCTCCGATGCACGACGATGATGATGATGATGGCAGTTGTCTCGCCATTGTTGGCAAAATGTCAATCTATGAATTATCTAATCACGTTTTGGACGTTATTTTCTCATTAGCAGCCGATTCGTACGTACCACCCGCGCTCGCTGATTAGTGCCAAGGTACGAGGTACGATTAGAATGAATTATCGCCTTAGGTATATAGAATGAAGACAGGGTCCCCTAGTCCTGGAAAAGTTGAGCCCATCGCACACGATGCAGGAAAACACTGAAACATATTTCTGTGCAGGGGCGGATCTAGGGAGGATGTCGGGGTGTCCGGACCCCCCCCCCCCTCAACTTTGAAGTGCCCTCAAAAATGTCACCCACAAATTTTTTTGGCCAAGGTTTTCCACCTATAATATTTTTTCAACGCATGAAATGACCGAAACCACCCCCTAAAATGTTGTAGAAGCATTCGGAGTACATGGTGTTTCGTAAAAAGTGCCCCTTTTTCTTATTGGACACCCCCCCATGGAAAATCCTAGATCCGCCCCTGCTGTGTTTCCCTGTATCGTGCGCTACAAACCTAATCTTTGTGAATTTAGTAGTAATGGAGAATTGGGTATGTTTGGCCCTGGAAAAGGTACGGAAAATCAAATACTGCTAATAGCATTAACTTTGGAAAGATTTTCTTGCTTGGTTGACAGAACTAGTGGCCATTCTGTCAGTATACTGGAACTTACTGTAGGTCCCTCAGGCTCACGAAAAAGTTTGGTTAGGCCTACTTTTGGTAACTACATGTTTTCAGCGAGGACAAAAATTCAAACTTTATCACGAAACTGAACCCTTGTGTATAAAATCTGGCTCTAATTCAGCATATGCTCAATAAATATGACAGTGATTGTTTTGGCGTTCCAAGTGATGGTCATTTGTATGCAGGAGCAGCAAGCATTCACAGCTTAAATCTACTACTAATCAAATTGAAACCAGATGATCATTTCTGATGCGATGAAGCCTTAAAAGCATTTGCGATATCACATTAATCGAATTTAAAGAATTTTCTGAGAATCACTGGCTGTTGTCTTCGGCGCTCTGATTAGATTACTGACTCGTCTGTGATGAACGATATTAAGTGCCTGTTGAGAAGTGTTTCTTTTTTTTCTACTTGTACAAATTATATTCAAACGTCAGTCATAGCAGACGCCATGTTTGTCAGTCTGCAGTGCTTTACCTATTAATGATATAGGGTGGTGGATGAGGTTTAATTATTATCTGAACAAAGCTATCTCGCGGGTTTGAGGTTCACAATATAATCTTTCAGTTTAACTGTGGTATATTGGATATTGTAACCGAAAAAAAAGTTTTATTTATCTATTTGTGTTGAATTAAATGATGAATGTAATATATTGAAAACAGAGATAAATATTTGTAATGGTGTTTGTATCGTTTTTATTACTAAAAGTAAGGAAAAATCCCAACTGGTTACAACCAGTATTTAAATTTGACCAGAATTTTTCTCTTAGTTTGTACATTCCAGGAAGAACTGTACTATTTTGATTATTCTTATTTGTAAGTACAGAGATTTTTTTTACGAAAGTTCAAAATCGGAACTTGGAGATGCAATGTAAATGTTTTGCCCAGAATCTGTCAAAATGTTTGTATTTCTGATCATTGAATAAAATCTAAATTTCTTGAACAATTTTCGTAGTTAGTCAATGACTTGCTTGCAAGAGGTAGTCTGGTTTCTCCTCATGAGTACATGTAGTTGGACACCTTGTTGGTGTTGGTTTGGTAGAACGAGTCAACATGCATTCCTATCATCTCAATAGAATGGAACCTTCAAATCAATGCCCGCACCAAAAATCAGTTTTATGAAATGCATGTACTTCATGAACAGTTTTCCAATTGAGCCACAAAACTGGTTCACATGGTCATGACATTACAAAAAGAATGGCACATCAAGTTGATTGTGACTGTCCATGAGGATTGACTGGAAATTCCAATCATGATACAACAGTGCTAACTCATGCCGGTCACCACTGCCTTCAGGAAGTCATAGATATACAGTCAAGCCCACTTAAAGTTGAATTTTTAAACCAATTTTCTGCAGAAGCCAGTTTCGATTGTCTCCACACTTGCTATTTAAATTGTGCTCCCCGAGTCTGATTTTCACTAGTCAGAAAAAAATCCCAAAACATTCTAGAAAGATCTGATTTAAACTTTACCGTAGTTACTATACCATTAGTATGAGTACAGATCGTTTCTTAAACCAGACCCTTTGATAATGTTCCATTACTCCGAAAGAAGTGTAAGAAGCCAATTTTTCTGAGATTGCAGGCGTTTTGAATGCAGCTCCCACAGAGTGTGACAAACCCCTAGGGTGACTGAACACTAACAAATTTCTACTTGTGCAATACTGACCCGAGTGATTGAAGACAGAATCAACAGGATACCGTACATAATCGATTCTTTGTATATTCAGCTATAAATCAATTATGTATCTATTCAACCTTTTTCCAATCGCTTGTGGTCAGCTTTGCGCAAGTAGAAATCTGTTAGTGTTTAGTCATAATCTGTTTCTCCCTACATGTTCATGACGCATCGATTATTTTTGTGGATGGCCTTCAAATGCCCCCTCAGCAATCTCAATAAAATTTGCCTTCATATTCTATATCGACCTCAACTGAAGTTATGGGCCATTTTCCGAGGGTCTGGTTTCTTACGAAACACTCTGTAGTGTCCTATGAATCTATACGCGCAAGAAACATTTGACGGTTTATGAAAAAGATTTATTCCAACGTTGTGAACATCGTCATCATCCAGACATGTGTAAGATCAATATTAACACAATTAATTCCAGTCTGGTTGAGACATATACTCATATACAAATAAATCAATATTAAATGTAAATCGCTTGGATGGAACCCAACACACACACCATACGTCGGCAGATATATATCTATATCAATCAAAATTTCTTCCACATTCCCTATCAGTCTAAAGAGTGTAATCGACACCAGATTTGTGATTCGAGCTTCTTATTTTCAAATCTTATTAACAGCTTTTTAAGAGAACAGGATGCAATTTTTTCCAGTCCTCGTCCTTTGCCTAATAAAAATTTTACGTGACAACTCATAACCTAATACATACTATGTATACATATTAAGAAGACCCACACAGTTCAAAAATCATTTATACAAACGGATTATACGAAAAAAAAACCTTCAAAACTAAATTCTTTTTTTTTCAAAAGCGTACAAGTAACCATACACGAGATAACATACATTCTTTCTAAAAGGAAGCACCGAAAACATCCGAACATAAGCAAATTTGAGCCTATAACAGATTAAGTGATTAAAATAAGGCGGCTATTCCTTAAAACGCGTAGTAGTAGAACAGGGTAATCAAAACATCGGCTAGATCGCCTTTCCAACTTGATACGAGCAATCATATGAAAATCATAGAAAAATAAAATTCAATTTTTGCTCCCTTAACAGACTGAAATAGGTGATAATTTCGGAGGCAATTCAAAATTCAGTCAGAAACATGTTGTAATACACACGTACAAGAAAAAGCAAATATCGTCGTTCTGTTGTGACAAAAAATTGTGTATTTCTAATTGGAATGAGCTACTGGCATCATGGCACTTTCCTTTCCAAGAAAGGTGATGCCTTGAAAATATTCCGACAACCCATATTCTGAACACACCATATTCTGAGAATAACTACATATTACCCGACTTGATTTCTCACAATTGCGAAACAAACAGGTAATTACTCGGTGAAAAGAAAGCATTACTCATTCATTATAATCTGAAATCATCCAAAAATTGATTGGTCAATAAATTATAATCAAGCTAGATATGGCCCGCCGCCCTTCTTCTAAAATTGATTCTTATTGCAGAGAAAATATATACACACAAGTAGTGTTTTTCTGTAATTCGAAAAAAAAATTGGAGCTCGAGGAGAGGTGTACTATTGTTCATATCCATCGCACCATCCTTCGCTACGGGCCTAATCGACGTTCATCTCACGCGTATTGAGGGTCCTTTTCTGAATTCAACGATAAACAGTCACGAAAAATCGATCGTCGTCGAGTTCAAAACTTTTTCGATCCAAAAATTGCGTCGGCATCGGGCGCGCCTTTCGGGTGTTGGAATTTCAAACGGCGTTCCCGGTTCAGGTTTACGGGCGGCGGTCGATTCATTCCGGCGAGCATCTCCTGGTAGTCCTCCTCTTCTTGGCGTTCGTGTATGTCGAGAACGACGCGTTTCAAACGATTCTTCTCGTCGCGTTCAGCCTGCTCGCGTTCGATGAACTTCGTCGCGAACGTCGCTGACACGGGCACGTTCACCGGCACGAACTGTGGCTTGTTGCCTTTCTTCATCATCAATGTGAAGTTGATCGAGTTCATCGTCGTCACGACCGCCGATGCCGGCGCGTCGTCCGCCGCGTCGTCGGGCGGCTGCAATATTCCCGACGCGTCTGAATCGTTGTTCGCGCCGTACAATTCGGCGGCCATCGTCGACGTGATGACGCCGCGCTTTTTCGCCTTGTTGCACCCCTTCAGGTGCATCGGCATCGCGATGTCGACCGGCGGCGCTTTCATCGCCTCTTGCGCGCGCGCTTGCAAACTGTCGATCATCATCTTGTCGAACGCCGACATGAAGTCGTCGTCTTCCGTGCACTTCATGTGCTTCGGCCCGCCGGTCAACACGTGACAACGATCGTCGTTATTGTCTTCCCCGGCCGACAGGTAATCATCGTCTACCCCCTCGTCGTCGCCGTGTTCGTCTTCAGCTGTCAAACGCTGCTCAGTCAGCGATAAACTCCCACTCCGCTCCTCCGTGCTTTCCTGCGTGCTGCCCTCGTCATCAGACGCAGTCGCCGCCGATGAACGAGGTTCGCCGATCTCGTCGGCTTCGTCGGTCTCTTCGATCGGCGCGAGATTACCGTCGTCCGAAAATGACAATCGCTCCGGCAGGGCCTCGTCGAGTTTCGACTTGAATTCGTTTTCGATTTTGCCGACGGCTTCGTTCGCCTCGTCGAGCGTTTCGAACAACGCGATCTTCGCGCGGATCGCCTCCAGCGAGTCTTTCACCATGTTGTCGACGTCCATCGGGAACGGTCGCTGATCGGTCCAGATGGCGCGCGAACGTTTGTACAAATAGTAACGCTGAAAATACGTCAGGAAATAGTCGAGTTTCTTCCTGCTGCTGCCGCGGTCGAAGAACTGTCCGCACGTGTCCAACAACACGCACACGAGCCGTATACGGAATAGATGTTCGGGCTGATCGAGCGGGGACGGCACGCTTTCGTCGAGCGATACGCCGAACGTGATGAATGAGTACAACGTTTTAAAAACGACCGCGGATTCGACCATGCGATAGTTGTACAGTTCGCCGAGGTACTTCGCCGTGCTCACGCGACGCTGGTTGAACTTCGGCGCATTGATCTCCATGCCGACGCGCACGTCTTCGAGAACGCCGTCGACGACGAGCACGGCGATGTTCTCGTGAAACGGCGCAAGACCGGCGAGCAGATTCGCGAGGCAGTGAACATTGTTGAAGCGCACATTCCACACCGCCGTCAAACACTTCGCCGCATAGTTGCGCAAGTCGTCGTCGTCCCAGTCGAGTTTACGCATCTGCCGCAACATCTTCTCGACCGTGTGCTTCGTCAAGTCGTCGTAGAGGATTTTGCGGATGTACTCGTGCATCGGTGGTCGCTCCTTTTTCGTCGTCTGCACGGTGTCCGGCGGGTTGCAGTAGTAGTACGCGTTTTCGATCATCGCCGTGTAGCGACTGTCGAGGTGCAACGCCGCTTTCTTGCGCACCATCACATCGAGGTAGACTTTCGTGCGTTGATGCGAATCGGCGCTGCGATAGAGAAACCGGCCGCACGTGTCGAGCAACGAACACGCCATCTCGATGTTGTGGTGGCTGAAATCGTACATGAGCATGCGCAGGAAGTGCAATGCGTCCGATTTCGGAAACATGTTGAACTTGACGAGTTCGCCGATGAATCGCACCGTCTTCAACTTCGACTCGATGTTTATCTGGTCCTTTTTGCGTACGTGCCATCGGAAGTCGCTGCTGAGCAACTGCGCGAGTTCTTGCGACACGTCGGGCATGCACGGGTACAGAATCGCGACTAACCGCGAGTAGAACGGCAACAGGTCGTAACGCGTGCGCTGCACGGTAAACAAAACGCGCACGAGTTTCTTGCGATTCGCCTTCGTGTTCAGGTTCATGCAGAAATCGATCGCCGCCTTGTCGATCAGTTCGCGATTGACGCAATTCGGCAGCGATTGAATGAACGCTTCGAAAATCAACTTCATACAACCGCTCGTGTCGTCGTCGTCGATATCGGCTTCGACCTCGACGTTCACCGGTTCCGGTTCGTCTTTTTTGCTACCCTCCAATTCCATCTCTTTTTCGATTTCTTTTTCGACGTCTTCGACGTTCAGGCTTTCGTCTTCGACCGTTGTCGTCACTCCGCCGCCGTCGCCCGTCGCAACCTTATCCGACGTAGTCTGTTCGCTATCCCTGTACAGTATCCCCGGAACCATCGCTTTCAAATCGGGAAACGTTATGTAAAACGCCTTCGTTTCTTCGTCCTCGAAAAGTTCGACGTCCGCATCGAACGGATATTCGGCGATCTTGTCGCCGAACGCGTCCAAACCGAGCCCGTCGTTTTCGGCGTTCTCTTCTTCGGCGAACTCCGGCAAATCCTCGTCGAGTATGTCGGCGAATTGCGCGGCGTTCGATTGCAATTTCTGCCACGCCGACTGCGCCGCTTCGAACTTCTCTTTACGTTCCGTAGTCAATTCCCCTTTCATATGCAGCGTTTTGCGATTCTGACGCTCCATGTTCTTCAGGTTTTTGTGCTCGGCGACGAGGTGTTTCGACAACGACACGTAGTAATCTTTGATCAGATTGCGACACGCTTTTTGCCGATCGGCGACGAGGACCTGACTGCGCGGCACCGGCGTCGCAAACTTCTCCGACAACATGCGAATCTTCCGCGCCAAAAGTCCGGCCCAATCGTCGCCGCAGTGTCGACAGAAACTGAGAATAATCGTCAGATTGTTGTGCTCTTCTTTGTCGGTGTTGATCAGCAAGCTGAGCTGCGTCGACAACACCGGCAATCCGACTTTCTCCGAGAACACGCGAACGGCGACGAGGTCAGCGAAAAATCGCAAATCGACGCGTAGCTTACTGGCGTTGATCGCCTTCTCCTCTTTCTTCGACGGCAGAACCTTCAACCAATTCTCCAACAACGCCGGCGAAAACTCGACGTACCGCTGGTGGAGCAGGCTGCAAATATAGACAGCGCAGCCGACGTCGGTCATCTTCAACTTCGCCTCGGTGATTGCCGATGCCACCTCGCCGATGTACTTCGTCAAATTCAACGCGTTGAAATCGTTCACCAACGTTTCGCGTTGCGCTTCGCTCAGCGAGTGCACTTTCTTCACGAACGCGCGGTTCTTCTTCAAACTCGAATCGAGCTTGCCGAAAAACGACTCCGAATCGGGTCGATTCTCGGCGGCGTTTGAATTTTTCGCGCGTAGCTCCGCTTTCAGTTTAATCTTCTCTTCGACGTCTTTGATATACGCGATTAACGTTTCTTTCTCCTCCTTTTCGATCAGTTCGATGTTCTTCCCCTCGGAGCCATCATCCGGTTGTTTAACTTCTTCGTTTTTCTCCATGTTTTAACTCTTTTCACCTTCTTTGATGGCAATTATAACTAATATTCACTCGCGTACTAATTGAACGATTCCACTGCCTGCTTTTGTTGGTCGAAACGACTCTTGTGATTTTTTGCCATGTAGATGAAATACGTCAGGGCTTCTTTCTCCACAACTGGGATCGTTTTGAAGTGTCTCGCAACAGTCTGAAATGACACAAACGTCACGATATTCAGATCGCATCAGAAAAGATCAAATCACAAGATTTAGGTTCGGAGGGGCGACCATCCTTTCATTTTTACATCTACCTTCTGAAAATCTGCCACCCCTTATAAAATATCTTCTGCCCCTACCAAAGTGGATTCCAATATTCTATCAAAGCTCATAATTGAGAGCGTAATGAGCTTACAAATTAAACTTAATTTTCTGCATTTTCGCGGATCGTTAAGTTTTGCTACTTCAGCGGCCACGATGCCATAAACTTAACAATGAATACAGCCTCCTTAGAATTCTGTGCATATCAAATATTGAGTTGATATTGGTTAATTTTCAATGAATTAACACTAAGGACTGTGGAACCGAGTCCTACGTTAATTCGGATTGGTTGAATTTCATAGACCAGATGAAGAATTTTATCAGTCCAAAATGCGGTGTTAACATAAACAACAGTACAATACAACCACACACACCATCATCGAAAACAGTGCATAGGCCCCTAGTAATCATATTATTTGTTTACACAAAATCTACGAGACTTATAAAGGTTCAGGGTTAGTTGTTCCAAAGTTTGTCGATATTGGATAAATACTCTTAATTACAATGCAGTTTCAACGGTTGCGCTATGTTAGTAAATCCACTGATAACTTAGACAAACTTTCGAGCATTTGGAATGATATTACTCAACAATGTCACGGTTTTTTGCAAGAAACATCAACAAAAATCAGAACTTACATCGGCTAATTGAGCTTTATTCAATCCAGGTCGCGTTTGTAATTTGTAGTAGCGCTTGTATCTTCTCAACGTGTTTACAGGCATTTGTAAGAAGTCAATCTGGAATCAATTCAATCATAGAAACAAATAAAAACAAATAGAAATTATGGGAAAATGAGTGCAGGCCAATGTTTCAAATGAAGAGATTATTACACAAATCAGTTAAATTCAAATTTTCAAATTAAAGACTCAATTTTCAAACTTATTCCAATTTATCTATCATCTATTCGCAATTCAATTGAACTTGCCAAGTTCACGGTTTTAAACAGTACTATTTCTCGAAGCACGGTTTATACTTTTTGGTCATTCAACGATTTGATTAATTAATTAATAGAATCAGGATACTTCATACAATACATCGATTCAGTATCCTGATTAGATATGGCAAGAAAATGCACCGCCATCATCAGGGGCCAGTTGTGTAGTCACGGCTTAGATAAACAGTCTCAGAACATCTTAGCTGATTCTAAAGATAATCAAATAAGTTAATATTCCAGATAAGACCAGTCTATGGATTAAAGAAGTAGAACATTTTTGGACTTACGTCATGACTGTGCAACTGGCCCCAGGACTAATTAATTCAAGTTAAGTATAAGTACCTCTAGTCTAAGCCTAATCAGTATTTCATATATAGTGCCCGCTTCAAAATTAAGAGTCTAAGGGCACCATACTGATGAGGCTAGGTAATAAGATAGCCTTAAGAGAGTAAGGTATAATGTCATTGACTGAAATATATTTGATTTTTAGGACTCTTCCAAATTCAAGAAGTTTGTCGAGTAATTTCACAAATTTAGAGGGAGATTCGAGATGTTCAATTCAGACCGAGTTTCCAAGCAGTAGTAAGACGACGAGGGCAGCTCGTTGGATTCATACCTCGGGTAGATCGTTGTCCCTGTCTGGTGTATCACGATCATCACCGCTATCTTTTCGTTTTCTTTTGGTTCGTACACTTTGAATCATCGTCTTGTGGTAATCACAAATGTAGATGTGGCGTACCTGCACACGAAATAACAAGTAGATTTATATTCACTTATATCCCAGGTATTAAAAACAGATAGGAAACATCCCACACCACTGAGGCAAGTGCCCTACTGTTCTGTGTTCTTCCCTACTGTTTAAATCCCTCAACCCACTTAGTGCTACACCGAGCATTATGAGGGACCATGTATTTACTTAGTTTGTACGCAAAAATCTGCCAATTTCTATGAAACCCCTCCCCTTATACGCAGCTGTACTTTTCGCTTTACCCTCACTCCCAGTATGTACGCAAGAATGATATGTTTGTATAAATTATTTGAGATTTTTTTTTAAATCATAAAGAATGCGATAGAGAATATAAAGAATCCTTAAATCGCGACACTTCATTTTTTTAAGTCGCCCATCCTAATTGTACGAGTTCCTCATTTCAAGGTTTGTATGAAAAAGACAATTTTAAAAAACGTACGTTTGTATCGATATTAAGCTTTAGTTTTCTCTGAAGTACGATCTTTTGGATACGTTTGCTGTAACTGGCATTTCCGGCGAGACGAACGCAACGTGTACCGGACTCTAATAAACAGCAGATTTGATCTTGTGGTCCTCGGCTATCCTCTTCAGTACTAACACCGTTCATACCACCACCACAGCCACCTCAGCCTCTCCTGAAATACACAAACCCCAGCTGAACAGATCAAGCGAATAAGAGGCTAGCAAAAACGATCTGTGTTTTTCGGACATGTCATATTAATCAAAGTAGAGAGGTACAGTAGCAGGGGCGGATTCAACCAAAGAAAAGTATGTTGGGAGCCTTCAGACATCCTCGGATGGGACCAATTTTTTTACAGGTAGGGGGGCCAACTGAAAATCTAGAGGGTAGCAACCCCCTAGATCCGCACCTGTGTAGTCTGTAGAATTGTGGTGAAGGCCAGTGGATTGGCTGCAGTAGGCCTAGGTCTAGCTAAAATAGGGGCTGTCAAATGTTAAAGCGCAGATCCACACCTTTTCATATGGTTCGATCAATTTTATCAAAGATCACCGTTTCAGACTCAGAATATCATCAGGAATTCAGTGCAGTTGTTTATTTTATGATATCACCACTAGAGAATAGGTAGTTGCCCAGTTTTTGTCTCGAAATCGTCACGATTTTTCAACCGGATGCCATATTGGATTGAATGGTGAATCTGAAGTGGAGATCTGTCAAAAGTATTTGCTGAAACTATGTTTTGTGATCCAATCAATTTGAGAAAGAAAAATAAAATTTTCTTATCAAGTTAAACAATTATAGGCCTATCAGACAATTTAGCTAGCATTAGAAACCCAAGTGACAGTTGACAGAAATTTGATCAACTTAATTGTACTGATAATCGACACATTGTTTCAGTAAGGATTCGTAAGAAGTCTGCATAAGAATAACGAAATCCAAGATGGCATCCAGTTAAAAAATCGTGATGATCTTGAGATAAAAACCGCGCCAAAATTCGGATTTCTAGTGAAAATGACATGAAATAAATGATTACATTGGATTCCTAGAAACATTCTGAGGCTGGAACAGTGATTTGTAACTCTTAATTTAGATTGTGTCAGTCACGAGAGGTGTGGATCTGTACTTTTACAGCTATGGCGCTATAAATATAATTAGTTAAGTGGAACACTGTCTTATCGCCAGTCCTTTTTTCACTCAATGCTCTGCAAAAACTAGAGGCATTAACAATTAACAACCTTTGTCACCGTTCCGTTTTCGTAACTACTGTCTGTCACACCTCCTCTCCGTGCGACGTTTTGGTCCGTAATTTCGTTAATAAACAGCTTATCTACCTTTATTACGCATCAATTTGTTCAGTGAGGACTTTGCATTCAGAAATAAACAACATTTTTTACTAAAGTTGTATTTGTTTTCATTTATGAGCGATAGTTTACTCGGCATACGCTCGCGTAATGCTGAAAAATCCGCTCCGCGGACGCTCGGAAACATTACAGTGATGTCATCACCTGCTCATTAGGCCCGGAACTATAGCAGAATCAGAGAGACTCAAAAGAAGACACGTTGACGCAATGGTTTCTATACTATAACTGAAGATACTTTATTTCCACTAACATACAGAATGGCGGGTTGCTGGGACGCACATGTGGTCCTAATAAGCTACTCTAAACTGTGGCAGCGTGAGAACGCGGAGAGAATGAGGAGAGCGCGAGAATTATCGACAATTAGCATATCAAAACACAGTAGGTGGCGCCACGTGATGGGCCATAAAAGCCGATTTTCAGAATTATGCGAGCATATGCTAGGTAAACTATCGCTGATAGATGAAAACACAAACAAATCTATGCCAGATCATGATTTATTTCTGAATGCAAATTCCCTACTGAACAAATTGATGCATAATATTTAGAGATAAACCGATTATTAACGAAATTACCACAGGCACTTGAATATGGGCTTTGATAATGGATAAATATCAAATAATTCACCAGCGATACGTTGTTCCTACTTCGATAATCCGCCATGTTTTATAATAATTTACCCATGATGCAACGCGCGCCCGTCGTTTAACTATACTACACAGAAAGGCTGGAAACGATCCCATCTCCGTAGTGCTTAAATCTACCCGCAATTATCGGGACAGCCGAACACTGCCGATGATTGCCGAAGTACGTCCCAAGTGTCAATTTTAATCCTGAAATATAATGAGCGCCCATAATTTCAATTGTAGATGATTTTTTGGAAACATTGACACTGTTTTAGCTCCATTAAAGATTTGAACTGGCAACAAAATTGATTTTTGAAAATTTGTGATGCCTCTTCGGGATTGCTGTGACGTCATCAGTCCCGATATTTGCAGGTAGATTTAAGTATTACGGAGATAGGTGCGTTTCCAGCCTTTCTGTATAGTATAGTTAGACGAGGGATGCGCGTTGGATCATGGGTAAAACATTTGCATCATGGATAATTAAGATGGCAACCCCGTTGGTGTTTTTATCGAAGATTACGATAAATCTTATCATTTTTAACACACCAACAAGGTCAAAGCCCATATTCAAGTGCCTGTGGAAATTACGGACCAAAACGTCGCACGGAGAGCAGGTGTGACAGACAGTAGTCAACTAAGCCAAGGTGGGAAGTAACTGAACGCCCTTTTTGTTCAGTCGCAACGTATTTCAGTATCGGCCATTTTGGAATCAGGCTCAACAAAATACAACGACCGTGCTCAATTGTGTGGTAAATTTCCGGACCACAGTTCCGACTAACTGACATTAGGTTTCATCTATTTCGACTTACTATAAGGGGTCAATTCATTTATTACGTACGCAGGGGAGGGGTAAGTGCAATTGCGTACTGTAATGCTTAATGTATATGAAAAAATGGTCGATTTTGCGTACAGAGGGGGAGGGGGGTTGAAAAATTCAAATTTTATGCGTACGTAATTAATGAATGATCCCTAAGTCTAATCGAATCGACGTAACGAACGGAAACCACCCAGACTAGTTTTATCATGGTCTTTCAGCTTAACAATTTAAACACTATTTAAAATTTAAATCATGAAGTATTCTACTTTGAAGCACGCTTCAGCTTACCAACAAGTTTCCCGACGCAAAAAGCGACAGAATACACCCGTTCTTTGAGGATTTGGCTCAGAATGGTACAACAAAACTAACGACGTTACACCAGAAATTTGTGAGGAAGCACCGGCACCGACCGAAGTGAGAATAAGATGACGTCACATAAATGAACACGATCTATCCGGGCTTAGGTTCGAACCCCAGCGTGACACTACCATGACAGAAGGGTAAACTACGCAAACTAACATAGCAAATGCCAAATATATAACACATTCTTCAAGATTAAAACCTCAAATAACAAAAAGGTGGCTTACTCACTTTTAAAAAAATTATCTTTATTTGAGTTGATCAAACAGAGGGCTGAAAATTGGCATATGATATTTGATACAGGTGTAATAGCCATCCATACAACTATTCCATTGTTTAGCTTCTGCAATGTGGTTTAGGCATAGCTGTGTTTTTGCCACCTCAGCTCGGATGAGCGGTTCATTATCGCATCATTACAGTCGAATTAAATATCGGAGAGCGTGCTCTATTGTTTTTCGCGTGACGTAATGGCATATTTAAACGAATAGCGATTGAGAAACGTGATTGGCTGCTACGTAGGCAGATAATGATATGAACGGCGGCGACGGACTCTGATTCGCCACGATGCCGACGGTCTGGCGGGAAATCGACCAATGGGCGCTTGTTTTGGCGGCATAACTCATCGGGATAACTCGGTCTGCATAAGTAGCGTGTATGTGCGGGCTCCGTGCTTTGAATATACGCGGATATAGAAGGTATGTTTACATTCAAATATATCTGTATGATTTATATTTACGAATTTATCCAGTTAATGCGACATCGTTCTGAAAATATTCTAATTATTAGCGAGGAGTTTATGTCGTATTTCGGTGTTGTTCTTCATTAGAAAGCGTTTCTGCGCAGCGTTGATCTCACTTGTCGAATCTCTTAGCGCTGTGTGCATGCATTAGATATGGCGGCCGTGTGTATGTATGTATGAACTCGAAGAAAAAAATTCTTACGAATTCATTTTTCGTCGATCGACAAAACATTTCGAGATAGCCATTTCGTATGGTTTCTGTATATGATTAAAAATGTATATTGAGCAGGTTCTCGAAGTTCGTTTTTTGCCTGTGAAACCGATGCAAAATGCCAGGTTGGCGCTACACTACGAGGTTGGCATATGGCTGCGTAGTATACAAGGCACCCTGTACGTTTTACATAGGAAGCCAGAGCCCTATCCTGGTGTACTAGACGCGTATAAAAGCATAGCGGATGGTGCGCTTGTCACAAAATCTTTCCTAAACATTTCTATTTTCGAATGTTAATCGAAATATGGTTAGGCGACGTTTAGATCACGCATATTAAGGGGGACTTTCATTCATGCGAAGTAGAAATGATGTCGACAAGGTGAATTTGAGGGTCATCAAAGACAAAATGTCGGTTGTAGGCAAATGAACTACCGTCGTATACTACTCACTACTACGTTGTAGTGTAACGCATAAAACATTTTAATGGACTGTCACTTTTTGCTACCAATCTTTTTCAAGCCATACGATTGCAAAGATAATTTTATGGTACGGTAATAATGATTATACTATGTATGAATATATTTCTATCGAAAAGTTTAATTTTTATCAATAGCCTATTCAATTTATCTATTTTAACCACAAAATGTGGCTGTTATTATTTCTATTTTGTAGAGTGTGGACAAGGACCATTGATTGAATTAGTCTTATGATTTTTGATAAATCCATAAATGATTAAAAATTGACAAAAAGTCATTCAATTTTCAAATTTCGTCATTAAATCTGATTTTGTATCTTGCAATCAAATAATCTTTCACAGAAAATGCGATTGATAGGCCTATCATTCAATTAGCCTTGAATAGAAAATAAATCGATTCAAAATTTAAGTTTTACGAATATACTGCTATTTACATATGTAGCCTATCTTTTTTTAGATACGACTCCTAATATGGCTTCAATGGGAATGGATCCTGTTGCCGTGATGCAGATGCAGATGCAGATGAGACAGCAAGCGGGTAATGTTACTACTGCTGCTGCTACTGCTGCGGTTAGTTCTGGATCTAGTAAAAAACCAAGAGGGAAGATGACACCGTATGCGTGCTTTGTTAAGGTGATCCGTGCTGAGCATAAGAAAAAGCACCCGACTGAACATATCGTATTTGCTGAATTCTCTAAGAAATGCGCGGAAAAGTGGTCGGTAAGTGCAACGTAATTCCGTGGTCCTTTTTGGTTCAAGACTTCGCTATTAGATAAGACGTCACATTCTCAAAAATATTATCATTTTCTTCTCCTTTGCAGCAAATGAATGAAAAGGAAAAGAAACGATTTCAAGAAATGTCGTTGAAAGACAAAGAGCGCTACGAACGCGAAATGGCCGAATATGAACCGCCCGCAGGGGAAGCACCGAAGCCGAAGAAGAAAAAAAGGACCAAAGATCCGAACGCCCCAAAACGAGCGCTGTAAGAAATCAACTAGTTATTTAGATTTGAATTATCTACTCGTTCTTTTGCCTGTTCGAAACAAGTTGGGGGGGGGGCACATGGTTTTAAGCATCAGTAAACATCTTCCCAGTTCTTGCCAACTCGGAGCAGCGATATTAGTCAGAAAAAAGGATAAGAAAAATGAGATTATTATTTTGTTTTTATCAGAGTAAATAAAAAAAGTTTGATTTGGGCATGTTGTACTAAGCCACAACTGCCCCTGAAATATCCATCATAAACACGGTTTTAATTTCAGGTCGGCGTTCATGTGGTTTTGCAAAGACGCGCGCAAGGATGTTAAAGAGGCGAGTCCTGAACTGCGAATGGGCGAAATCGCCAAGGTTCTTTCGGTCAAGTGGAAAGAATGTCCAAATCGAGAAATCTACGAAAAACAGGCTGACGAAGATAAACAAAGATACGCAGAAGTAAGTCGATCACTCAAAAATTTCCGTTGTTGGTTGAACTATTACCATTGTGTAAACAGTAAACTTCTGATTATCTTCTTGCTTCCCTTGTGACCAGTTCCTTTTCGTTGGTTAGTTTTGATGGTCTAAACTGAACATATTAATTATTATGACCAATTTATGGAAAAAATCTGATTTGGTATTCAGAAGCGTATAATTGAGAGTTGAAACAATTTCAATCATCAAATCACCATCCCTCCTAACAACTTGTTTGCATTGCATGCTCGATGAATGAAGGCTTGGATATAACAGAACTATATAATAATTGCGGTTCAGATATGGATTATGGCTTGTTTGAAAGACAATTGCATCAGATATTTCTAACAATGTTGCAATGTTTTTTTTTATTCGCCGGTATATATCGCTATTAACGATCTCATTGTTTTACAGGCGATGAAAGTTTACAAAAGCCAAAAAGCAACCGGAAAAACGAAACCGATGATCGTCGGTAATCAGCAAAATCATCAAATTGCCGCGATGATTCCACAACAACAACAGCAGCTACACCACAAACAACAAGGTGGCGCTGAATCTGAGGAATCAGACGAATCTGGCTCTGAAGATGATGATGAGGACGATGAGGCTTAGGATGGTGTAGTCTGCTACCATTGTTGGTTGTCTTTGATCGTTGGCTGCCGTCTGAATGAGCCGCCGATAATCCAAGTTTTGTACAGCAATTGTTAATCCGAGTGTCCAAACACCTTCGATTGATACATCGAACGGATCTGCATTTCAAACAAACGACTTTTCAATGTTTTTATTTTTGAAAACATTTTAAGTTGTCACGTTTCTTCCATTTAAGGCCTATATAGGCGCGGACCTATGTATTGTGTGTGTACGTACGTTGACGCTTATTGTTGTTAATTGATTCTTCGATCGAATTGAGAATTTTCTTGTTGTTTCATTATTTGTAAAATGTTGATTAGAAAGAGAGCTATTATGATGATTTTTGATTTGTCTAACGTGTAAAAGTTGTTAAGTATATCGATGTAACATGAAAATAAAGTATATACCTAGTGTAGATCTAGCTTGCAACTGATATACGTGTATTTTTGTGTGTTGCGAATGATGACAGCTTCATCGCTATTCTCTATTGTAAATATTTCGTGAAATTAATTTGTTTAGTCATACTGAAATGAGTTTATCTCTTTGACGAATGATACGTTGAAAAATGTGCAATGTTTCATAGGTCGCTGAAAAATGTCATAATGTAACATTAATGTACCTGTGATGTGCGGATCTGGTTCATTTTCTGCTCAATTTCAGACTGGCTCAGCAGTTGCTTGAGCAGTATTTGATTGAAATAAAGAAAGAGTAATTCATCAAATACTGAATACCGCCCATTGAAGTTAATTGTGTAGCATTAGAGATTCATGTAAGAAAAGTTTTTGGCAATACCGTTAAACACTAACTCAATGTATGGTATATCATATTCTGTGCTTTTTGCTGTAGTTTAGTGAGGTTGCAGAATGGCTTGTTTCATTCATGTGATTGTAAAAAAAATCCCCATTGCAACAACAACATATTTTTGGTGGTTGTTGGAGCTTGTCAATTGTAAGATATGGTAACATTCATTAGTAAGGGAATTGGGACTAGTTCTGTTTGGTAAGTAAAGTGTAAGAACTCAACTTGATGAGATTGGAACTAAAATTAATCAGTGGTATCAAGTAGACTGCCAAGTGATATGGCGATTCAAGAAGGAAAGATAGTTGTGTATTCATCTGTAAATAGTCAATGAATGTCACTGTATGATAACTTCGAATGTTGTTACAGAAAAACATTTTATCTACTATATTAACATTGTATTTGATATGAATGACCCCTGTCATTAAATAAAATACATAGATTCATTTAATTTTTGATTAATTGTAGTATATTAGAAATATGCTTCCGTACCACTAGTCTTGGCGCACTTTGTTTTTCTTTGAAATATCGTTAATTACTAATTACTACTAGGAATTCAAAAATACGTCCAGGAATTGTTATGATTTTGATATGATTTTATTTTCCAGTCTAATGAGTATTAAACATCCACATTGATTGATTAAATTGATGGTCTTAATTGAACCTAGTTGAAAACGTTAATATGTTTTAGCAAAGTATATTCTTTTATGTGTAGTTCAATATTATTTTCTATCATCAAAGAAAATGAAAGCTATTGAATAAAAAAAAACTATTACGCTGAAAACGTCTTTATTAGTTAAGGGAAATTGGTCAGTTTTAAATCAAAAATGGGCCCCGTTTTGCGCCGTCTGCCGGTAGGTCAGCCAAACTCAAAACATTCGGTAGATGGCAGCACTGTGTAGATAATGGCGATCCTTCATTGACCGTACAATAAGATATCTAGCTAATGTTTGCCGCCTAATTTCACCATCAAGAAATCTCCGCGGGTAAGGTTTATCTAAACGATCGAATTCGTTGCGAATCGTAGACGACTATGACGGCCAGTTTTAGTCGATGCATTCGTGAATTCGCTTCAAATCGCCTTTCAAATTCGGGTGTTTTAAAAGTTCGATCCTCGTCGGTTTTTTCATTCTTTCTTCTCTTCAATTTTATTGTGTAAATAAAGGCTCATCTCGTCGAAGCAATCGTGTCGTCGATTGAGTGCGACTTAATTGGCTTTTGGTTGCCGTAATTGCAATTTGCCTTGAATATTGTCTCTCATTGTTGAAGTTAAGATCCCTATTTGTATATTAAACTGTATAGAGATAGAATAGAATACATTTAAGTAATGTATTTTTAGTTCCGAAATGAATTTCCAGATGGCGCTTTCCATCAGGGAAATATTTGATTACATTGTATTCTATTTTTCTACATATTGAAACAATGTAACGACTAAATCTCTCAACTGTTGGCACAGGTAAAATCAATGAAATCTTCCACAACCCAGAAATACCTTATGGTTTTGTGTTTCAGCTTATTTATATGATCAGAATGTCTTTGGTTCTTTGTTATCAAAAAATATTTTATTAGAAACACACATTTCGTTTAGATGATATTCATTTAATAACATATTCAGAAATGATTAACTTTACACTTGTTATACAAGCACTATCATCTCAGACCCGATATGAATTTGGTTAAGTGCCATTCTTAAACTTACGTGCACAAGAAATGGTGAGATCATAGATTATGCTACATAATTTCAATTCGTGTACTGCTATCTTTTTGAGCCCGGCTACTTAATGTATGCAGGATTTTGGTTTTGATTTCGATAATGAGCCTAAAGCTCATTTCAAAAAGCTAGATATTTTTCAAGACTTTGTCTAGCAACCTCACAGTGGATCTCAATGAATTCAGAGAAATTTGGATATATTATGGAGCAATCATCCACCAGCACCCAGTTCCTAAGTGGTCATTTAGGCCTGTAAAGGTTCAAATTTTTTGGGAGTCCATTATCTCAAGGTTTGAATTGTTATGTCGCGCAATTCACGATTTTTACTAGTAAGCATTCTTCCTTGCCCGAGCTGCCATGTTTGTTTTGAAAATAAAGAGCCATGAGATCTATTCGATATCAGGCAAATGAAATAATAGTGAGAATGTTAAATCAGTCTAAAACGCTCGCAGGAGTGAAAGGCGCATTGAAATATACCTTGGTCCCTCAAGCGATGTGTTAAAATCTTAAGCTCAAAACCCATATTTTGTTCATCATCAAAGCTATTTGATTAAACTGGTTTCAGTTAACAAACATTTTTTGACGTTACATCAACCCTTTAATGACTTAAAATTTTACCTAATAGACTTAAAAGGAAAGCGCAGTGATTATTTCATTGTACTGCGCTATATAGAAAAAAATATTATTAAAATATTTGGAATGAACTAATTTTAACTGAGTGGTTAAATTTTATTGACAACTTTGGACTTGATTCAAGCATATACAGAATCCAGCTCCATTCAAATTCTAGGGCACATAAATTCCAACGAAAATACAATTATCTCAAAATGTATGTTTGGTTCCAAGTAGTACTTACGATTTTGTACCAAATTAAAAATGAGATGTTTTTTTTTCCGATTTCAGGAAATTTGTGTTTTCTAGCATTGTCGTACTTACGAATAACAACAGTGTGTGGCCATGATGATGCAAATGCCAATGAACCCTATGGTAGCTCCCGGGCCCGCTCCTGGACCGCCTGCGGGCGCAAACAAAAAACCGAAGGGCAAAATGACTCCTTACGCCTGTTTTGTGAAAGTTATCCGGGCTGAACACAAGAAGAAACACCCCAATGAACATATCGTTTTTGCTGAGTTTTCGAAAAAATGTGCAGAGAAGTGGTCGGTAAGTGTAATCATGGACGTATAAACTAGATCTAGTTTATACGTCCAATGTGTAATAGAACGTAAACAGTAAAATCTTTATGAGAACTATTCGTCAAAATGTTTTATGTTATTTAACTTTTCCTGACCCCTTAATTCGGAGATGCCTTCCGTAATTGGGATATGATAGTAATGCAGATTCTAGCTCAAAATTCTCTACTTTATAAACTTTTTGTATTCAGGAATGACTGATCTGTAATGGGGACCCTGTTACATTAGGCTATAGAAAGTTGAGACTATTCTCAGTCTGGATTATAGTTGTTTCATCCACTATGTAAATTAAAAAAGACAATTGTTATTTTTGTTCTGACGTTTCGGGAGTATTACTTCCACCCATCTTCAGAGATTATTTATACATTAGGCTATCTTCTGAACTTAATAATTGACGTTGCGTATGGACATTCTCTTCGTTTTAGCAAATGACCGACAAGGAGAAGCGACGATTTCAGGAGATGTCGTTAAACGACAAAGAGCGTTACGAGCGCGAAATGGCTGGCTACGAACCGCAACCCGGTGAAAAACCGAAGCGAACAAAGAAGAAGAGAACAAAGGATCCAAACGCTCCCAAACGAGCCCTGTAAGTTTTGAGTCGCGGCTGGTGCACTGTCGACTACGGTGGTCGCGCTAAACGTCCCAAAGCATTGGGTAATTCTCGGTGCTATTTTTTCCTGAGCAAAATTCTGCCCTGTTTTCCTGCAAAGGTTGCAGATGATACCAGTGCGTAAAAGATAAATGAATTGCCCTAAGACTTATTGCTGTATATAGAAGTATACTACAGTATTCAGTATTTGGGCATGCGTCTGGTAGGAAACAACAAATGTATTTCAACATGCTAGTTAGGTAGCGTTTTAAAACGGAAATACAGTACAATGTTTGGCTGCGCCGTGCACCATGTATTTCTATGTATAGGCACCCTTTTGAAATCTCTGACTGCCATGCATAACAATGAATAGACATGGTCAGTCGAATTTGGGAGGACTTGAAGACTCAAAAAATTACTTAAGGGCTGTTGAGGCCAGGGGTTTTATGAAAAGAAAAAAAAAATAAATTATCTGAATCGGGCTTAAGTTTATTTTCTCTCATTGATTTACTATTCTATTCAGCTCCGCGTTCATGTGGTTTTGTAAGGACGCTCGTAAAGACGTGAAAGAGGTCAGTCCCGAATTGCGTATGGGCGAAATAGCGAAGGTGCTGTCGGTGAAATGGAAAACCTGTCCGAACAAGGAGTACTACGAGAAACAATCGGATGAAGACAAACAGCGATACGCGAATGTAAGTTCTCGCTGCTTTCAACTCTAGTTTCGAAAGATGGCTGGTATCAATTGAGACGAAACATCAACATAGTTGTTCTTAACCCTTTCAGCGCATCAACACCGCAGTGCGGTGTATAAATCGGTACTGAACTTTGCTAGAACAACACATTGATGTTATTAGAAACTTGTTATTATCTTTACGAAAGATGGCTACACATGTCAAACTTGTTGAAATAGTAGTAACTAACGACCCGCACTAAACTAGTGGTATACCCGCTAAACGAGGTATTCGGGTGGACTTGTTAAAATTATCTCCAGCATTTAAGGGTAATATTTAGGGCCAAATTCGGTTTTTCTATCTAGTCGACTAGTGATCGGTACCAATAGCCGAATGCACGTAATTTCCAAACTATTGCCGAAATATAGTTTCGACTAACTGAAATTCGGTTTCACTTAGTTTAACTAACTGCCTTCTCCTTGGCTGCACTGAAAGGGTTTAATTTTGCGGGTTTAAGTCTGTTCATTTGTAATAATGAATGTCGGAAGGGGTGGTTCCAGATTGAAGATTGAAAATCAAAATTCATCAATATTTTCCAGGCAATGCGGATATACAAAAGCCAAAAAGCTGGCAAACCGCTGCCGGCGACGACGATTCCTCCCCAACAACCGACGGTGATGCCGATGATGGCGCCGATGTCACAACAGCTTCAGCCGCCGCCGCAGCCGCATCATCACCTGCAACCGGCGAAGGGTCCCGACGAATCGGAGTCGGAATCGGACGAATCCGGCTCCGAGGACGACGACGACGACGACGAAGCCTAAATATCTAGAGATAGACTGTGAATGCATTTGATTGCCAATTCAACTGGTAGTACATGTAATAATAATTATCATGGATCTGCGTTTGTACTGTTGTAAAGATTAAAAACACAAAAAAACCATTCTTAGCTCATTCTTCCATAGGTGTATCTAACTAAGCTATTATTATTATTATTATCATCATAATGATTATTATTATTATTATTATTATTATTTAAGTTTACAATTCTTCGGTTGTTGACGGATTGTATTTTGTGTAATGCTGGGTATTACTTCATTGAATACTGAATGGGTTAATTCGGAGATAACGTTAAGAGGTGTGCCGGCTGCTAATCCGTGTTGCGGTGTTTTGATAATCGCGATACCAGCGAAATGATTAGCGAAAAACGGAAGAAACATCGGAATGTACTGATTACGAACGACAATTTTATGCATGGCCCATTTTCTAATTAAGTATATCGCGTGTTGTAATAGTGCCGAGGTTTTTGGTTATATTGTCTTTTTTAACCGATTGTCTTACTCTTCTATCGCTTAATAGTGCTAAGATTGGCGCAAAAAATCGAATATTTCGGGTTGGCGGTGTATAATGGATATGTAATAATGTCGAATCTAAATCGAACATAGATTATAGCGTGTATATTTCTGAAACCAGTAGTAGCTAGTGAGTTAAGGCACAGTTCTCGAAAAGGAATTCGGTCGAATCTACCCCTAATTTGGCGATGGTCGATGCCGGATTCGGTGAATTCGAATCAGGTAAACGTGTTGTAATTGCGTAATTACCCCTGATTCTCGATTCAGTACTCGGATGAAAGATTCGTTAATAGTAGTCCCGACGCGACATCTATTGCTGGTTTAAAAACCGTATACATGTACATATGTAATGTGCGTACATAATAGCTTTTATGTATTGTTTCATTCGAAACGGAACAGAGCTGCCAACTGTTGCCGATTTTTTCGAGAACATGTCCCGAATTTGAATCGTTTCTTACTCGCTTATCACGTCGATAGAAGTTACCTCGGTCGTGTTTTGTTCAGATGGTTGGCAGCGTTCCTGTTTTCGTTTCTCGTCGAGAGACCGAACGATACTTCGATGAAAAAAAATTCGAAAGTAAGTTTAATCGCTGTGCCATATCATCATAATATTTAGGTTTGTATTTTACAAAAAAAATAAAAAATGGTTGTATGGTAAGCTTTATTCTCGATGTTGTCAATTCATCCATCGATGATTATGGTCATAATTGTAAATGTATAATTTGGTGTGGGGTATATATCGGTCGGGGCTTTCCCCGCTCGCCGCAGCCTCTTCGATAGAGATTATTTCCTCGTTCAGTTATGCTACGGCGCAACAACAAAAAACTCGGATCGGAAAAAAAAAACCGCTTTAAAAGTCGGCTTCGTTCTGTTGAACTCTTGTCGGGATGGAAGAACGAATATCTAGCGCGGTTCACATTTAGGTTTCACTCGAATGTTCGTCGGAAAAGTGTTGAATTATCCGTGTCGATTTTCGTTGAAATTTTTGTTAATATTCTGTTTCGATTTGAGATCGTCACAGTTTACTATATGACAAATTTATCGTATAACCAATGCCTGCGTATTGACTTTGATGAAAAGACTTAAAAACGAATCGGTGATTTTTACCAGAGCTCTAGATACGCAGTAGACCCGACCTTCCAGAAAACGTCGGTTGTCTGCAATGACGCTGTATCTAGAACCTCGTTGTTTTCAAGACTTTCCAGAAAAAGATGGATGGTTTCGTAGATTCCCGTAGTACCATCCTCCCTGGCAGGGATTCAAATCGATGGCATCGCTGGTCTCTGGTCACGGCGCGAAACTCCGCTACACTTGAGGACCGGGTGCCGAGGAGGTTGTCTTTTCTGGAACGGCCGGGTCATGCAGTTTTTCACCGATTAGCGAATATACAGGATACACTTGTGTTAGATATTTACGAATTGTAGTCGTGATCGCTTTTACATATCGAAAATTGCTTCTTTTTTTTTTCTTAGTCGAATCACCAGCAGATAAAATGGCCAAGTACCATTAGGTATATATATATATAAATTATTGATTGAAGTCGACGTACCTGTTCCGAAGAAGAAACGCGTATGGATTATTTACATAACAATATCGCCCATCCGACAGTTCAGTTCAACTTGTAAATATATCCCTTGTACGTAACCTTAGAAAGAAAAGTGTTCAACTAATTCCAGTTTCGTTAAGTTTTCTCTGGTCGCTAATCAATCGAAAAACAGTAACAACGCGATGTTTTTTTTTTTACCAGGTTTCAGTTCCTTTTCTCTTCTCGAATTTTGCTTCCTTTTTTTTCGCTCGTCGAAAAAAATCGCACTTTTTTACGTAACCATCGTTTGTAGTTAAGTTTTGGAAAAGCAGTGAATGCGCGAAAAATTCAGGATCAATCCATGGATAAATCTATCGGAATTCATTTATGTAAAGTTTTTTGTGACTATTTTTTGAAGAAAAAAAATGCTGTATAAATGTATTTTTTTTTGGTTTGCTGATTATTTGCTTGGAAATACATGCTCATTTTAACATCCAGGCTCTTTGTATAGTGTGTATGTTTTAGCAAGAATATATTCTTTTATGTGTAGGTCAGAAAAATTTTGTATCATCAAAATTAAAAAAGCATTTTAATCACAAACAAAACATTAGTTTTTAGTTGGTCTCGTGAACGGATGCGTAAGCCAGGAATGTTGTGCTGTTTTCTGTGTATAGTTAAGTCGTTACTTCCCATCACGGTTCATAGCAGTCCTTGAATGTCTGTTAGAGTTTTGAAATGGGAATCCTGAAATCATTGTCATGGTCCTTGAATGGCATCAAGTCATTAGTTATTGTCCGCAGATCCAAGATACAGCTCTTAAAATCTGATTAGACCTGGATTCATGGCAACAATACGTCCTGGAATCGGAGTCCTTGAAAAACCCTTGAAAGTCATTAAATGAGATAGGTCACGAAATGAATCCTGGTTATAGAACTGGTAATTTCATTGAATTTGAGTTAGATTGGACAAATTTGTTCACTGAAAAAAGTTGCGGGCACTGGCATCAAAAAGGATGACTTCATAACGGACTTGGACTGTAGTTATTCAGACGCTTTAAACTTACCAAAGTGTAAGGATACATTCGATTCCATTACAGTAAAACCTCCCATAATGAACATAATGAAAATTTCATTTAGTTCATTTCCGATTAAGTTAACCTGTAAAGTTATACTGTATTTCAGAAATTAAAAGATAATTTCATTTCATGGGAATAGAATAGATGTGTGCCTTGAAACATCCAGACTGGTTGCTGTCACTGAAATACACGTGTCAATCTGCTGCCTGGACCATCTTAATTTCCATACGTTAATCATTTTCTTAAAATATATTCATTGTCTAGGGCTATAAACACACTTGATCGGACATAAAATTCACTACAAATGACAGGAATTATAGTCATTTTTCACCATGATTGCTTCCAGTTAACACTCGCACTTATGTTTTATAAAATTAGACAATCTAGAACAAAAACCTCCCTGATTGCCGCTGATAGATATATACAATCTTCAAAACGCGTAACAGGTATTCAAATTATTAACAAATCCATTGTTTATTTATTACAAGGATACAAAGCATTATCCAGATGTACACATTTATAAAGAATCATTAATATTAAAGCACTCCACGTTGAAAGACAAGGCATAACTGCGTTGAACGGAATTCAAATGCGCCATCAAGTTCGTTAGGCCGTAAAAAGTCCAGTAAAATTATCTCATTCGAACAGAACTTTATCTCGAGTGAGATGTGACTATACAAAACATTAAAACAAAAATACAATCTGTAGAAATAAAAGAAAGCTACAAATAAAACAGTTAAACAGCGCGAACATTTCGAGACGCGTTAGAAAAAAAAACAACATTCTGTGCGGGAGTTAATCTTCGAAAAAGATGAGCGAAAATGAAATTTTCTTCTCATCCGTTAAACCATCGGATGACGACAACTTTGCCGTCGCTCGTGCCGACAGCAATCATCGGGCCGTCGCCATCGTCTCCGATATCGATGCACGTTACTTGAGCCGACGTAATCTGTTCGCTGAAACTCGGATTGGTAATGTCTATTTTCTGAAAATCTCTGTAGGATTCCACGTGATAAGCATGTATCTTACCTGTCAAAAGAAAATAAAGTACATGATTAAGCAAAGAATATTTTTCAAGACTTAAAGACTAGTCTACTCAATCGATCCACCCCCTTGATCCGTCCTTGGATTTTAAATTGTTCATTAAACGATCTTATGTCATAAGGTAAATTGTTTCACTATCCGGGCCGCACTGAGAGAACACTAGATCTCAACATTCTCATACGCCTTATGCAAGTTGAAGATCTAGTGTTTTCAGCATGTCCTGATTTTTCAGAGCACCAGTTTTTGTTACTTTATCTGGACTGAGCAGCAAGTTTCATAGTAACCACTGAATGCAATTCACATTGGATACATCTAATTTATACTACATGTTGATCAGACTGTGACCTTAAGAAATGTGAAAACTGTTAACTACCTGCCGTAGTTCCAATCACAAATAACGAGCCCCATAATGCCGCTAATACTGCATTTCCACCAAGACTCTCCCATACATTATGTTTGACAAAGTTGTATCCATGATTAGTTGACATAAACAGCAGTCCAGAAACTGAAAACATTATTGAAAACAATGCTTGATCTCGACACAAAATCCACATTCCTTCTTCAGGGGTGATTGCATAACTTAAAATTTAGGACTACAATGTACGGTGCCGGCATTTACACAGATATCCGTTTGGAGTTCTTAGTTCTTACTGCAACTGAACCCTAATAAAAATCCTTAAAACAATCGATACTAGTCCGTTAACAAAAAGATTATCTTTCTGGGTAAATGTTCATCAATCAATCAATTGCTTATTTACGGAAAAAACAAATAACCAATTGCAACTAGACCAGAACAGGCAGGATCTAGGAAAATTTGAAGGCAAGGGGCCAGAAGAAATGAAGAGGCGTTTCTTGGATAAAGCAGCTAGTTCAAAGGGCACTATAGAGGGGTCCCACCCTCAGTGTTATAGATAAAATAATTAACTTATATATTCATCTGAAAAGATGTAATTTCCGTGGGGGAGATTGTCAAATTTTCAGGTTTTGACAATCCAAGTCTTGGCAAATAGAGCAACCTCACATGGAAGGCAGGTGTCTGGACCCCCAAGATCATCCCCTAAATCCACCCGTGCAGAAACGTGTTCTCGCACTTTTTCTTGAAACTGCACTTTCAGCTTATATACAGAGCCTTTCAATTACCTGTCACACAAATGATTATGTCAGTTCGTAATATCAAATTATGCACGACTTCCTCGAACACGTTAATGACCTCGTGCGCCAATCCTGTTTGCAAACCCACGACATCATCGCCAACATCAGCAGTCGATTTGCCTCGACTCAAATCCCACACCAAGAGATCACCTTGCGAGCTTAATGACATCACCTTCAAACAGAAAAAATAATCCTGAGACTGGACGAAATTAACATTTTTCCTGGCTAGCCATTTTGAGCTGACAGTTTTAACGAAATCTTAGGTGCACATCGGTAGTAAGGCGTTTTATTTAGCACTACAGGGGTCATAGTAGGGCATAGTAAGCACTTTTTGATAATAAAAGTACCTGTGTAAGTGACACTTTTTTATTGCCCTAGTCCTAATGCAACACATAAATTGTAAAAGCCCTAAATGATATTAAACACTGGACAGGCTATGGATAATATGTTTAAACAGGCATAAATATTGGCATGAATGAATAATTGTCCCACAGAAATCAAAATAAAGCACTTTTAGAACTTTTTGTGAAAGGCAAGCGCTTTTAATGGCTTTGCCCAATTTTTTTTCAAAAGTAACCACGGTTGAGTAAGAGACTCACTATGAAACCTGGCAAATCGTCTATAGAAAAGATCAGAAGAACTTGTAGAAAAGATGAAGAACATTCCGAGTCACTGCCTTTGAGCTCACCTCATTTTTCCAAATCTTGACGACTAACGGTGGTTGAGCGTGTCCGTAGAGATTATATCTCAATTGTGGTTTAAGATGGTCGGCTGCTAGTTCGACCACTCTGTGCCCGCTAATAACATGATCTGCTGCTGCCATTACAACCCTATTTCCGAAAGCGCTGAAACTAAACCAACCATACACAAAATGTTAAGTTTTCTGAACACTTTCCCTCCATTCAATGACTCAACTGAACTTGAAAAAGTCTGATATATTAAACAATTTTTGGTTCTGTTACGAGACCCTAATTTTTTTACTGTCTGTCTGTGTGTCTTTCAGTTACTTAGCGTTGTTAATAGTGGGTCCATCTTGATCAAACAATGGTAGTATGGGGGTCAAGTTGTACAGTGCAAAGAAAGGGGCCCAGCAGCTGAACTAGGACACTAAAAATCTTTTTTTCAGTGACATGACCTTGAAAATGACCTCATAACTGAGGCATGGGGCTGAAATCTAAAAAGTTGTCTTGACCACATTTAGTTATTGGCCCTAGATACAACGTATCCAAAATGCAATGGGAACCAATGCATGGAAGTTTTGGATTTCCAGATTCACCTGAGCCAGATTACCGATGTCGCATGTGGCTTGTCCAGTCACAAAACAGCTGACTTAGGAATTAGTTTGGTCTACAATAGGCTCACTTCATTACTGAGAAAGTTATACACAATTCATTTACCTCGGATTCTTTCCTTTGATACAAATGAATTGTCGTCTGTTGTCTTTTTTGAAACAGTTGTACAGGTCCGTGAATACGGCACCCATTCGATAGCAGATGAGACAAGCGCGGAATGGCAGATTAATATCTAGAAACTCTAACATCAATTCTTTGTTCACGTTGCTCAATTCGTCGCCATCTAAATCTGCGGAATGTGCAATTAAAACGATAAAATGAAAATCGATTCTAATGAACGAGCCGAAACAATAACTTTCTAGAAGAATACAATTAAGGGTTCACGGATAGTCCTTAATGATTGGACCATCTCAAATCGATTCAAAATGAAGTGAAATTTGATTCAAAAAGTAAGTAAAGATACTATTACCAGGTAGTTTAATTCATCATCTGTGCGCCACTATGTGACATGTGTTGTCTACCTGGTAATAGTGGGCAGTGGATAAAAATATTTGCCATTAATTGTGCCTACGTATTATGAAAGTGGTACATGCTTAAAACTAAGTACATAGTAGTAAGGAGAAGCAAGAAAAATGGGTAATATAATTGATTTTAACGTGTCTACTATACGCACAAATATGAAGTGATATTAAAAAGTGGAGGGTTAACCAGTAAAGCGCAACATAACTCCCCTGGTAAGCACAGTGCACAATTTTGTATTCAGTAAACCAATACCGTGAGATTCATGCTAGGAGTAAAACTAAAGCCGCGATCACACTGAGATGATTTTGCCCTGACCAAATTGGCACGGATCAGGCTCGAACCAAATTTGGCCCGTGTCTAATCAGAGAGCGCGTTCACACGCAAACCATTCACTCGATACTAAACAATTTTCAAACAAAGCGAAGTGGGTCATTTCCGGTACCAGTTGCGCTGCTTCACTGTCTCGTGCTAAATTTCGGCTCGTACCTGGTCCGACATTTTTGGTTGTGCCAAATTTGGCTAGGGCCAAATAGGCTCGTGCCCATTTGGCACCTGTGTGAACAGCTTGTTCCAGGCCAAATTTGGCCCGGGCCCAAAGTGCTCATATGATCGCGGCTTAAGATGCTGCCAAATTAGAACACATGCAAAATATCATGTGTTCTGGTAAGCAACATCCCAGCATGTGTAAAAGATTGGGTGCTCTATTCAGTGAAATTCAAACAAGGCTTTAGGTCAGAAAATGTTTTTCAAAACAGAGCCAGGGATTTGTTATAGAAAGGATTTGTTTCTTCCCATAGAAAATCTAGGACAAAAAGAGACTTCTCTGGCCCTCATCAGGGCCCACTTTTTAATGGATTTAACTGATTTCTTAGCAATGTTTGTATCAAAACTAAAATTGAGGGGAACTTACTCTGATAAGTTTTTACGGCGCCAAACCCCCTAACTACAGACTTGAGAGCTAATAACTGATTGTGAATGAAGTGATTATCAAAAACAACATACCACACATAGTATGACACACGTTTTCACCTGAAACGTTGGAGTTTTGTTGATAGAAAAGTTGAATATCGGTGACGCCACACGCCGTTTTACCGGGAACGGTCACCACATCAACGAGCTCGCAAGTCAAGTGATTCCAAATCGACACATTTCCACAATTCATCGATCCAGTGAAGAGGAAATCTCCTGAAATCCAATAATAATCATTCATTTACAGCAGACTCCGCCCAAGTCATATCCAACCAACTCTGATAACCATTCGACTCAGATGGTTTTTGAAAGATTTTGTCAAGAAATTAGTAGGTACATTAATCAGAAGGACAACCCCGCAACCTCAAATTTCTCATAAACTGAAGGCCCATTATATCCTCAACGATCATCAAAATTCAAAATTTCAAAGATGAAGAGCTGTTGATCTTGTTGAAAGTGGAGGGATCACCCATAGACACCTGCAGAGCGGGTGGGGCACGAATGAGTAAAGTGAGTCATTTTCAGAATCAGTAAGTATTCATACGCAATGATTTGACCCTTGCTTGAATTTGGTATGGGCCCGGTCGACGTTTTTGGTTGGGCCAAACAGACGAACAGCCCATTTGGCACCCATGTGAATGGTTGGTCTGGGCCTAATCTGACACTGGCCAAAATCGCTCAGTGTGATCATGCTCATATCATTTTTTTTTGTGTTGTCTGTATTGCGATAGTTTTATGCGAGAACAGCTGAACAATCACGTACCATCCCTGATATCGATCATACACAGGGGCAGATCCAAAGGGCTATAGACCTATTATTAAACTACCCTCCAAATTTAGAAGGGCCTGAAAATTGAGGTCCTGAGATGTAATCTAAGGGGCTCCAAGTAGCTTGAAACACTAAAAAATCAAAGTGGAATTTTAAGATTAGATTCTCCGAAAGTTTTTTTGCCCTTTTAAAAAATTTTGATTTAATGTGGCCTTTTTAATTGGATATGGTAACCCTTTTTATCTGTCCTCACCAATCTTCTCAAAAGAAAGGTTGATTTTCTTCATAAAATTCTACTACTTTGATTTTAAAGGGGCATTTTGGAAATTTAAATTGCCTTCCAGAAGGCATGGCAGGTAAGCTGGATCCACCACTGGTAATACACACATTGGCTCAGAGAAATACCGTTGAATTTGACGGTGAAAACGCGAGCCTGCTCTTCGCAACACGGAATCTCAGTGCGTATCTTCTTCCACGTTTTAACACGCCGCATACGGTACCACTTGACGTATAACGTTTTCCACGCGAAAAACGGGTGAATATCTGACGCGATGTGTGCCGCGATTTCATTGAGATCGCGACATGAGCTGATATCCAGTAGTATGTCCTCGTCGATTTCGTTTGCGCAAAATTTTGTCCACGCGTCGTCCTTGGCAGTGAGCTCGCGTAAAATCGAGTTCCACTTGTGACAAACGGTCCTCGATCGCGCGGAATCGTAACCAGTCAAGTTGCGAAATATCCGAATTAGAATTTCGTCGGGAATGTTCGTTACGGTGGCCATTTCACCGGTCTCTGTTTTAGAGTTCGACTTAATGATATCAACCCGATTCGGTGCACAAATCTTTTATAGATTGGTATAAATCTTTACGATTCAAGAGGTTTTAATTTAGTGAAGGCAATTTATCATCGATTGCTTAATCTACATACGTCCTTTAGTAGAATAATTGTAGCCTAAGTAGAATATAATTAGCTCTGCCCATCGTTGTAGGCCTAACAAAATTTCGGGAGCTGTTCACAATAGCATAACGCCATCTTAAAGCCATATCATGCAATCCAGTACCACTGGTCGGTTTTGTTACCACTCCCCGTTAGTTATTGTTTATCTGCGTTGTTACCGCGTTGTGTTTAAAAATCAGTTCAAAATCGACGAAGCACAGCAGGCTCCCTCGAGGCGAGCAGGTCAATCAAATACACACAGAGTTCACCCTCTGACTATCTTCGTCTGTCCTTTATAGCGCACCTTTACCCTCGGACACGGTGTAGCGACGAATAGTTCCATGACAAAGTCATGCGGTGGTACGTAAGGACATACAGGCACGGCTCGACCCAAAAATCAAAAATTGAATGTGACATGGCATCAGACCACAATTAGGTTAGTAGCTCGAAGATGCGTAGGGCCGGACCCCAAAAATAGTACCTAGAGTGAAGAAGAGGTCCCCCATAAATGTTGCCATAATTTCTGCAAATGGGATAGGTAACGAATTTCGGTTATATGTATGAAATCCATTGATCCTGAGAGACAGATCGATGATGAAATAAGGGATTCCCTGGACTTTTTTTGCTTGGAGTAAGGGTACCAAACACGGTGGGGGATTCCCTTAGATATTTGGCTCGGATGTACTGGCATACCTGTACTGGGATACCCCTCCTTTCTAAAGGTTTGATTATTTCAAAAGTTAGGTTGGGTACGTGGGGCGAAAACCACTTCAATGCGTAGCTAAGATGCTGGCCTATGAGCCATAAGCAGGATTTCCCCTGAATTTACGCGCTTATATATGAACTAAACTCTCGAATTTCTTGTTTTTACTATAGGATATAGAAGATTTTGGAATAGTGGTCTGAGCTCACATTTCGCATTTGTCAAAACTGGAGGGCAACGACCTTGAGAAAACTTACGCAATGTCATGGCGTTACCGAATTTCTGAAAAAGCCGAAAAAATCCTGGAATTTTTTTCGATGAAATAAAATAATCGTTAAGAAGATAATCTTAAACGAATAAAGTAGTATTAGTGATATAAATTAAAGGTGGTTTAAAGGTGATTCTCGCAACTTCTCTAGGGATCTCGCGAAGCCTGCGTGATCTCGTCCATGCTGCTTCCTTTTCTCGTGGCGAAAAATTAATTCCGAGGTGAGTCGAGTTTTCTAGCATTAATTAGTAAAATACTGTTAACATACCGCGTAATCCCCGTACTTTTAACGATTTACTTGTATCTTAATTCATAGCGGATAACTTAAAGCGGTAATTTCGATTGTTTGAATCGCGGGATCAAGGTTAAACTGTTTTAATTTGTGAGGCCAGGCCTTTCTCGGTACAAATTGAATTCAAATCAATCGAGACTTTATTGCTGTCACACAGGCACTGGCCCTTGGTTTTGGGACACAGTTCGTGGGGTTATTGATAATGTATCTGAGGATGGTTGTTCATAAATAAATCAGAGAAAAAGCATCTTGCTTCTTAAGTTTAAGAAGTAGGGCCATTGGCCGCTGCAGCTTGCTCCACGACCACCACAGCCTCGCAGTCACACAGGTCCACGGGACTACACAGGGGCTTGTAAATTTGAACTGGAAATGAATTCAAAATATCACAGAAATACCTTGTGTTGACATTGTTTACACCCGCTATAAAGTTTGGATAAACAATCGGTCGTTTAGGATCTATTATCAGATGGTCACGAAGCCTTAGGCCTACTATAAAATAATAAGGGATGAGACGGCTTTGCTTTTTGCCCAATTTTTGCCTGTGACTGTATTGCAATGTGGCCTAGGTTGTAGTAGTTTGATGCGTGGGCCATTTGGCCCTTATGGGAACTCTTCTCGCCTCTTCTCTTGGCAGTCTTAAGTTCCTTCGTAGTGAAATGTTCATGATGTTTTGTTCCTATTTTCAGTCACAATGACGAATCCAAAGGGATACAGGCGGGGTACCCGTCACATGTTCTCCAGGAAGTTCAGGACGAAGGGTTACATCCCGCTGTCGACTTACATGAAAGTGTACAAGAGAGGTGACATCGTAGATATCAAGGTTCGTCAGGGTTTTTTAGGTGTTGCTTTGTTATTGTCAATACTGTATATCAGTTTAGTAATTTGCTGGGTAAAATAACGGTTTGGAAATATTTAAGAATTTCCTCTTATCAGTGGAATATCTTGGATGTTCAGGGTACTGAAGAGCACAAAGGGTACCCCAATGCGGCTAAGCTATAAAAGGGGGTTTGGGGTCCTCCCCTTGGAACATTTTGGTGTTCTTCAAGGCCATTCAATGGTGTAATGGGAGGGAATAATTCATATTTCCTCAAAAAAAATTTTCCTCAACATTTTTGAGGGTGCCTTTGAGAATTAAGGAGGGGGACAGTCCCCCTGGATCCGTGTTTGTTTTTCAAGCGATTACCGTTAAAATATATCCCTGTTGTATGACGGTAATTGTTCATTAACACAAATCATCCATGAAATACTTCAGGTTTTTTAATTCATCATAAGAAATTGGGAACTATGGGTATTGGTAAATATGGTAATTTATACACATATATCTTCTTCCTATCACAGGCTAATGGTGCCGTTCAGAAGGGTATGCCGCATAAAGTGTATCATGGAAGAACTGGCAAAGTGTACAATGTTACTCCACATGCTCTGGGAGTGATAGTCAACAAGCGAGTGAAGTAAGTGATAGGTCGAACAGACCTCAGTTGAGAGAAACCATTGGCATCCTATAGCTTAATGCAATGCGCGGATTCAATGAGGGGTACACTCCCCTCAGAATATTAAGTTTCCCCGAAATTTACGAAAAAAGTATATATAAAATATTTTACCATTATCTGAATGTTTCTGAATTGAAGGCTTGTTCTCTATATTTCTGAAAATGAGTCAATGTCTTTTTAAGTCTAAAGCTATAGAGTCAGTTGCATAAAAGTTGGTTAGACTGGAGTTAACCAGTGGATACTTGACATGGTGACGAAGTCCATTGTTGCTCGGTATTTATCCAGCGGTTATCTTCAACCAACATTTTTGAGCCGCTGGCCCCGGCCTATTTAAAGGGGTGCACTCCTCGAATCTGAGGACTCGATCCAATGCAGATGAAATATAAATCGATGTTTAATTCCAGGGGACGAATTCTGCCGAAACGTATCAACGTACGAGTAGAACACGTCAAACATTCGAATTGTCGTCTGGATTTCTTGAAACGCGTGAAGGAAAACGAACGCATCAAGAAGGAAGCCAAAGAGCAGGGCATCCAGGCCGATTTCAAACGAAAAGTGAGTTTGGCTATGAAATGAATATGTGTGAGAGCCACTTGGTGGCAACTGAGGATCTGCCATGATTGCATTAAATTTCTCAGTTATTGCACTAGACAATTTCTATTCTGGCTTTTCTTTAATCTTATGAGCACATAAGTTTTCGATAAAATTTTCATCACAGAGAGGGAAAAAAATATCAATTTCATATATATTCAATTACTTGTTTAGTCGAAGTTGTCATTGCTGGAATGATCATTATATTGACGACTTATCGAAATGATGTATTACATTAAGAACAGGGTCCCTACAACTCCTTGAATCCTTGAAAACTCCTTGATTTTTGAAAATATTTTTCAAGGTCCTTGAAAATCCTTTAATTTTGAGAAATATCCATGAACTCCTTGAAACTCCTTAAATTCTGGGAAAGTCCTATTAAAAATTTTCAAAAGGTCCTTTTCAGAAGACGGTGTATTCTATTATTCTTCATTATGTGACTTGTGAGTGAAAGTTGTTTCACTTTGAGATTTAAAACATTTAAACATGTAAAACCAAAACGGCACACACAACAACTGATCAAAATCTGAGAAAAACATGGATTTTGTTTTTGAATTTTCGACTTTTTTCCTTATATATGACCGCGTAAACCTCCTTAAATTTTGAAAATTACTCCTTAAAAATTCCTTGAATTCTGGATACCAGGAATTGTAGGAACCTTGAAGAAAGTTAATTCAACTGGAAATACAGATAACCCCGCGTATATCGCCCACATCGGTTCAGAACTATTTTGTTGGTACACAGTATGGCGGTATATCGGGGATGTTTTACTATGTATTTGTATTGAGAAATTGTAAAACCTGGTGGTATGCGGGTATGGCGGTATGTGAGAGGGCAGTATATCAGGGGTTGACTGTACATACATTATTAGGGCCTAATATGATGGAATAATATGACAACTTGACCAAGAGTTCGGTTGTATTCAGAATTAAGAAGCTAAAAATCCAGTTCAAATTTCATTGAAAATTGATACAATTTTGTAACTGATTTGCACTACGTATAACTGTACGTATTGTGGTATGCGGTGTGTGCTGGTACTCCTTCTTGGATGACTGTGCAAAATTTATATATTTAATCCTCAAAATACCTTCCGTGCTCAAGCCCAAGATTTGAAGTATCATCTGGTGTAGATGACGGTCGTGAGATGCAGTCAATGAACATGATACATTACCCCTTAGTTGAAAATGAATATAATCGACTTCCTTTGTTTTCTGTCCGTATTCTCTCAATTGTCGATTGTGATATTTGGTTATTCGCTACCCTTCAGTTTTTGATTATCCACCTCAAGTGTGGCAGATAATCAAGAGTTCTTTCTTCAACTATGCTCACTGCATGCCGAAATTGGCGTATGTTAATTTGTATTTCGTTTCTTTCTTTGTAGCCTGTAGGTCCGAGAGAAGCTCATTTCGTGCGAACGAAGTTTAACAAACCACAAGTCATTGAGCCGATACCGTACGAGTTCATCGCATAAATTTCTATCGTGTATAAATGAATGAATAAAAAAATCATGTTAAGAGAATTTATAGGTCGTCTGTCGTGGATTATTTTATTGGTCAGCAGTTGATTTCTGGAAAGAATTTAAGGTTTCTTGGATATATTGTATTAAGATTATCTCTACCGTGGTTCAGATGTTGTTTTCCCAAGGCTAACCCTATTGGATTGTTCATAACCTCATGCAGGATGGCTTAGGTAGTGTGCCGAACACGGAAAGCGGCATTTTTTTAATGAGGACAACAGTTAGAAGCTTAAACTTAGTGATGAAACAACTCAAGACTCGGACCTGCTTGTCACTCTAGGCTGGTACTCAATGCTAGTAGGTTTTGCAGCTGGACCAATCCCTCATGACAATCATTGCTCATCCAGTCAAGTTCTAAGTATTCATTTGGAACCCAAATAAGTTTTAGTGGACTTAAGATGCCAGACAAGTGACATTTAATTTTATCAACGCACTTAGGTATGGCAGAAGGTCCATCATGTAAATCTCGACAGGTAAGGGAGCATTCGACTTAAGGCCAATTTAGCAATTTTTAAATCCGCCTTACCTCATTCCATCTATGTACTTATTTCATTGACCCCTATCTGTTCGTCTGCAAGTCCCCCACTTAAAACACTGTATCTCGATAACCCACGGTACACCGAAACAATTGAGCCAAGCTCCGCTCGACGCTTTCACTGACCTAAGGATTTTTATTAAGGAACTAGGAGAAGACAGTGTTATGATATATGGGCCCAGTTCCATAGTCATGGCTTAGACTTAAGACCAATTTAAGACTATCTTAGTTCTATGACCAATCTAACAACTTAAGACCAGTCTTAAAATTTAAGACCATTTTTGGACTTAAGTCTCAACTGAGGAACCAGCCCCGTACTGTAATTAAGTCACCCCGGTAGAGCGGGTACATGATCAAACTTACTTATTAAGCACAAAAATCCTGAATTTCAAGACTCGATCACCCTTATTAAGGTTAACAGCCAGAGATCTGTAATGCTTGTTGTGGAATAAGACGATTTCGATGAAAAATTTTATTGACAATCAAAATATATACAATATCATTCTTTTTGTACAACTACTTAATTATATATTATATTATAAAAGATTACTAGCAATTAAATTATATAACTTATCATCAAATTACCCCTGGTATATAAAATTTACAAAAATAATCATTGAAATTTCTTGTTAATCCCAGTCAGTTACACTATTACCGTATCTCAATATAAGTCCTATGAACCATGAACATTCTTCGTTATTAAAATCGATTAACTTGCATAAATGTGACTAGATTTGCACATTGCATTGAGCACCATCAGAAATATGAGTATATAAAAGCAATTATTATGTTCCTCCTATTTAATAGATATTATTCGATCATTCAAATATGACAATAAGTATAAGTATTTATTCACATAATAGATTTATACAAAGCATTTAGGTCGCGGGGTATACATGTGTAATAGAAAACAATGTAGCAATAAATTATGCTAGGGGTTAGGAAAAACCAAATCAACGGCTTAAACGAGTCCTTTCCCCTCGACAACATACACACCTCACAATAAACCGTGGTCAACTATGGAATACACGTACCGGTATATAAAATATATGCAAAGCAGATGATTGTAAATTTCTATGAAATGATGTACATGTATATAAAATAAAACGGTAACATGAAATGACTGAACTACAGCAGTTGTCATTCTGCTGTCTGTACCCACCTTCTCAGATGATCACCTTTTGAAGGGCGAAGTTTGGACGAACACATTTTTCAACAAATGGTGACTATTAGTCAAAAAATTGATGGTTCACGCATGACACCTTAATTCTTTTCAAAGAAATATGTGCGGGGTATTGGCACAGTGGTGGTGACGCCTGGGCGAACATGTTTTGGGAAAGTAGGGAATGTCTGTCGAATGTCTGAGGGTAGTGTGCGTACAGACAACGGGCGGGTTGATAGCTGCATTGAATTATATAGATTAGATTCCGATAACTATATTCTAAGCAAAACTAAATCTCAACCTTTTGTACACGACTCTCAAGTATGAATGAATACAAATTCATTTGATATAATCTCCTGTAAACAGAGCCCGGGCTATGCGTTCAGCTCATCGAAGATCTCAAATCGTTTTCGCAATCATCGATTTGACCAGCAATTACGATGTACCAAAATTAACAATAATACCAATAACGATAAATGTTTGAACGATTATTTACATTCTACGACATAGTTATAAGCGTAAATATACAACCAATGTATGAGAAATGATTTTTCCGGAAGATGAGCATACATGAAAATGTTGAGCGTGAACAAACGGCTTGATTGGAAAGAACTTCAAAATCGCTCTTCGAGACATTGAGAGACAGAGGGAGATCATGTCCTGAAATGATGGACCGTGGTAGCAGTAGCAGTCGATGCATCCTAAAGTTTATTCGTTCTGTTCGCACGAAATCACTCGCAGTTCAACGGAATCACTTTCGTTTGTATATTTTCGATATAGTTTTACCTAATTTTGGTGAAGACGTTCTCTGTAAAAGTAATTCGTACACGCATTAATTACGAAAGCTGATCGAAGAACCGATCGACAACCAATCAGTTTACTTACCACGCCCTCTACTGTTTGTAGGGAAGTTCGTCTGACATTTGGTATCGTCGTATGACCTTCAGGGTATAATCCACCTGGGTGCTACAATGAACAAAACGGTTGTTTGTAACATGAAACAAATATTCCCATGGATATATCATACAAGTAGAACCCACTTCATTCTGATCATTTGGAACCAAGGAAATTAATCCAGTTAATAAGATATCTGGATTAACCTCTTCAGTGCTAACTAATTAATACCCGAAACAGCTAAAGATAATTTGAAAATATTTTCTAAGATTCCGCCCCAGTGTATTGAATAACAGGCATATCGCGTTAGTGTGTATACACCGTGATGCGGTGTATCATTAGTTGCTAATATTGCACAATGTTTGACAGGTGCTGCAATCTTTCAATAGAGATAAAAGACAATTACTAATAGCATCAATACACCGCAATGCAGTGTACTAGCAAAGTTCATCACTGATTTATACACGGCACTGTAGTGTAGATGCACTGAAAGTGTTAAACATGATATTTTACATAAATTTATGTATAGATGCCGACTTTATTGGGATTAGATCAAAGTGAAAATTAACAAAAAGCAGGTTTGAATGTACAACCTTGCGACCAGTTGTGTATTAGTTTCAAAGATTTTCAGTGAAAGTTATATCGATATGAGCATTAAGATGCGGCAACAAATCAATCCCATAGACACTCACAATCTTTCATAAGACGTTCGCGTGAACTGTGACAACATATGAATATACATTGATATGACACATTGGTTTCATGCCCTACCTGAGCAGAAATCATTCCAGCTAACCACTTATAGAATTCTTCGGCATTGTTGCAAGCGATAGTTCGACCGAAGAAAGGGCTGTCTCGACTTTTAATGACCCGTTCTAATTTCTCTACGAACGTGAAACAATACCTAAAAATACGATTTTACAAAAAGGGTGTCATTTTCAGTTTAATATGACAACTGCATGAGAATTGATTCATTTTTAACCTGGCTTATATGAATAACTTATCAGTCTTAAGACATTTCAGGCAAGACCCCGCCTTCTAGACCTTTCATGCTCGCAAAGGGAGTAAATAACCTACAGACCTACAGCCAGCAACTGAGCTACTAAGGGGTTTGTTATACTGGTACTTAAAATAGCAAAGACACTATGGCCAGAAATCAGATTCAGAGCACTGATATGTACCCTGACTAAATGGCATGGTTTAACTGAAATTTGCCCGCACCATCTATCAATGAATATGTGCTGAAAACACCATTAGACAAATTATTTGCAGCAATAAGGGAATCTTACTTGGTCGGTGGGGAACGTTTGTGTTCTGTGCCAACGTACACCAACAAGTCTTCAACATTCCACGACGATATTACATTAGTTGCCTGTATATAAAAGAAAATATATAATTTCATGTAGGGATGAATTTTTCAAAATCCAACTCAATAATCTTCATTAAATACATATAATACGGTGCATATTACGTTTTTACCTGTGGTGATTTGAAATAACTGAGTTTCGACTGCTTGAATTCGAAGCAGAATTTTTTGAAAGCCTTTCGCTCGCTGAGTTTCAGTTCACTAAACATCGGTGATGCTGTATCCATCTGTAAAATACAGGGGTAGAACCATTGCTTAAGGTACTGCTGAAACGTATAGTATAGTTAGTATACATCGATGTGGGGGGCTTCATTAGCCCTTGCATCAGGACAGGAGAGTTGCAGAGAAGCAGCGTTAACCTGGTGTCGAATCAGATGAAGACAGATAGTACTTTGATGGTTACCTAGATTTACTTAGAGTACAAACTGTCGCTACTAGTACATAGCAGCTTCATAAGGTAAGTGACTCATTTACCATATGAAGCTACTATGCACTAGCAGGGAAAGTTCAAAATCTAAACAAATCTAGTTAACCATCAAAGTACTACCAGTATCTGTCTTTACGTTTTAGTGCAAGGAAGGCGAGATTAATTCCGGACTAGACATCAGAGTTACTATTGGTTATAAGGTCCCCAGAAATGTGCTCAGCGCCGCATGGGGTATAGCAATGCGTTCAGTTGTTTTTCTTCCTACAGAGAGAGGCCGGATGATAGCTATCAACTGAGAAACACTGCCATCGCCAGTATTCAAACCTGGACCCCAGATTGATGAGACCAGTGAAACACCTACGTTCAAACCACCTAAAACTCAGCTTGGATTACATCATACCTTTTTTCAATTCTTAAACACTCATTTGCGTTTGAAATAAGAGAATTTACGTACCACCAGTTCGATGTTTTCATACAAGACATTCTCTTTGACGCAAAGATAATTCTGAACAGTGAAATCAGCATGCCAGTTTACCCAGTTCATTAGAACTTGCAACACATTCTCGCCGTGATGGAGAACTCGTTCTAGAAAGAGAATTGTAGATCTTCACCGTTTAAAAAGTAATTCGTAAATTTCTTTTAGGATGAAAGACTTAACTATTGAAATATTACCAAGATCGCCGTGACAAATCATCTCATGTAAGCCCCAGTTATCTGGTGCCAGATGAGCCTTGTTGACCACTTGGTCAACAACTTCTTTCGCTGTCATTTGCGCTGCAACTTTGATATTGACGCATTGTCCCTCCCTGTTCCCGACAAAAACTTCAACAATGAAATCTTCAGCATTTCCCGGACTCTAAAATCATAATTACGCCTATCAACGATTCATGCGATTCTATCAATAAACATGTCAAGGTATCATCGTGTTTCTAAATCTAAAACTGTACCTTTTGTTTCATTGCCTCTTCGATATCCTTCTTTGCTTGTTCAATTTTCATTTCCGTTTCCATTTTGGTATCTCTCAACTCGAACAAAGCTTCGTGAAACGCTATCAAATCGACCATCACGCGTATTTCGCTGTTTGTGTCTCCGAATCCGAGCGCTTCTTCCTTCATTTCAAAAAGAAAAAACACTTTCAACAACGGCTTTAATCTTTATGGTTCAAATATCTATTCGGCGAAGATCTCGATATTGCTTACATCATCCAATTTCATAGTTGTTGGTCCGAATAACGAAGCAAGGTTTGTCGCAGACATTCTATTCTGAGGTTCTTGTTTAGCCACGCTATATTTGACAATATGGAAAATAATGCCATTGAGATAATCATCTCGAGCAGTAATGCCTAGCGTACATCGAACTTGCAACTGATCATATCCAGTTGCTAGTGAACGAGTACCCCCCCCCTCACATCGAAAATCTAGCAAAAACCAGCAACTGTGTGGTTCATGCCAGTCTCTAGGTCCATAGCGCGTACATCGACAGCAACTGGGATGCGTTAACTAACAAATATTTTTGAGGGCATCTTAAGTGACGTGTCATTTTGCTTTGTTTTAGTCAGTTGCAACCATGTGTCGTTGATTATGGATTGCACACATTGGAAGACATGACAGTAACTAAGTAAAACTAGTTGCTCAAAAGTAGAACATGGACATGGAACTGGAGATCGTCGCTTACCAGTCATAAGCTAGCTAACATCGACGAATACTAGCAACTGATTGTATCCAGCCAGTTCCTCTCATACGCCAAAAACTGCCTTGCAACTAGTAGTCCCCAATCGCAGTGTCGATGTACGCTAGGCTTGAAATTTCAAATCAAACCGCAAATGAATAGAAGATTACTTACTCTTTGAGATGAAGGACTAGTTTCTTTAATGTGCAGTAATTTATCTCTGGTAACTCCTTTAACAAGTATTTGTACCACTGAAGTTTTGAAGCATGATCAGCAATACCTGAATAAAAAGAATGTAAAATCGTGGTGAATTCTGATTTATATGAATTTAAGTCGTATTTTCATAAGTGTATCTATTATTGATCTCCATAGGTTTTCCTAGCACGGCAAACAGGAGTGCACACATTCGTTTTAATAACAAAACCCACCGAGAACAAATATA